>NW_006298958.1:25486-26239 GCF_000327345.1 Myotis davidii | reverse complement strand
TCCACTGAGCCAAACCGGTTAGGGCTAGATTGTGTTTTTAAATCCATTCAGCCAATTCCTGGCTTTTGATTGGTGAGTTTAATTAATGTACTTAAGCATTTTTTTATTGATTTCAGAGAGGAAGGGAGAGGGAGTGAGAGATAGAAACATCAGTGATGAGAGAGATTCATTGATCAGCTGCCTCCTGCATTCACCACACTGGGGATGCAGTCCACAACCCAGGCATGTGCCCTGACTGAGAATCTGACTTCATAGGTTGACGCTCAACAACTGAGCCACGCCTGGCTGGGCTAATTCATTTACTTTTGTAGTTATTTCTAATTAGGAAGGATTTCTGCCTTTATTTGTTTTCACTATGTTGTTAACCATTTTTCTCCTTCAAATCTTGCCCTTTTCAGGTATAGTTGATTATTTTTGTGTACCACTTTGATTTCCTTCTCATTTAATTTTGTATATATTTTTTAGAAATTAATGTGTACTGTAGGGATTATAATTAACATCCTAAATTCATAACAATGTAATTTGAATTAATTATAATTTAGCTTCAATAGCATACAAAAATGGTGCTGCTATATAGGTGCGCTCTAACCCCATTACATTATTGTTATCATATATATATATTTTATTTTTTTGTTAATTCGTTTTTAAAAATTCTTTATTGTTTAAAGTATTACATATGAATCTTTTTTCCCCCATTGACCTCTCCCTGCTTGTTCCCACCTTCCTAGGACATGCCCTCAAGCCCCTATGGAA
>NW_006298958.1:19396-24578 GCF_000327345.1 Myotis davidii | reverse complement strand
TGCTTTTCTGGTTAGTTGTTTTTTGCTTCTTTGTATTTAAAATCTTTGACTTGATCCTTGAGATCCTCTAGTATGCTGTTGGATCTCTGTAAATTATTCTTCATTTCAGTCAGTGTATGCTTAATTTTTGATTGGTCCTTTTTCATATCCTTGAGAGTCTCACTAAATTTCTTGGAGGTTTCTAGAAGATTCTTGAGTAACCTTATAACCATGATTTTGAACTCTATATCCAGTATTTTGCTTTCATCCATTTCTTTCATTTGTGACACGTTTCTTTGTCTCAGCATTTTGGCTGGTTCCCTGTGTTGATAGAGTGGCTTTGTGTACTAGGCATCCTATAGGGCCCAGTGACTCAGCCTCCCCGATCACTTGATGTGGACACTCTTGGTGCATGCCCTTGTGGGTGTGTGCACAGTCTTGTTGTAGTTAAGCCTTGATTGTTGTAGGTATCACTGGGAGGAATTGACCTCCAGGCCAGTTGGCTGTGAGGGCAGTTGTGTCTACAGTGGGAGAACTTCTGTGCTGGAGACACCCTTATTGGGCAGGACTTGCTTCGGTGGAGCTTTGGCGCTCACTGAGTTTGCCCCCTGAGTCTGTCTCTTATGGATGTGAAGAGTTGTAATGTGGATGGTCTCACTCTGACCACTGGGTACACTGGCTCTTGGATCTCCAAGGAGGTGCAAAGTCAGCCACTGCTTGAGGCCACCCAGCAGGAGTTACAGAGAGATCTGCAGATTCCTCTTCTTTGGGGTTTGGAGGTGCCCAAATAAGGAGCAGCTGTGAAGCAATGCAGGCTGCTGACTAGCCTTGGGCCTTGTTTTGGAAGCTCTGGAGCTCTCTGACCCAGCTGCAGTTTGTCAGGTTTTTAGACAAAGGCCAGGCCATTCGTATGCAAATGCCTCTACCACAGCTTGAATGGGGATTGTAAATTGGGTGGGGTGGGGTCTTAGGGAATCACCAGGGCAGAGCAAACTGCAATGGTTTCCCATCAGCCCTGCCTTGGAGAGGTCCCAGGTCTCTTGGCCCCTCGGCCCTGTGTAGGAGCAATGAAAGCATTGAGGACCTCTGCAAGAAAGCCACCCTCATGATCCGGCCCAGTGCCAGACAGTCCAGTTTCTCTCCGTATGAGTCTGGGTCCCCAGATTGTCACCCGGAACTGGACTTCAGATCAGTCAGGAGCTTGTGCCTCCCTTCCAGTTGAAAAAGACAACAGCGTACCCAGCTGCCAGTTCCTTTGGCACGCCTCCATACCTCCACACTTCCAACCCTCTGCACCTCCTACCGGACTCAGTGCACTTTTCTCTTTCCTTGTAGTTGTAGAATTTCCACCCAGCCAGCCTTCCTGTGGTTCTGGATGATATTCGTTTTGTCTTTCAGTTGTAGTTTTAATGTGTTTGTGTGTGACAGCAAGTTCAGGTGTTTACCTATGCCGCCATCTTGGTTGTCTCCTCTCTGGATCTGTTTTAGATCGTCAGTATATGTTGTTCATAATATTTCACATGTGAGTGAGATCACGTGATATTTATCTTTCTCTGATTGGCTTATTTCACTTAGCATAATGCTCACCAGTTCCATCCATGCTGTTACAAATGGTAGGAGTTCCTTCCTTTTTACATCGATGAGAGAGAAACATCGATCAGCTGCCTCCTGCACATCTCCTACTGGGGATGTGCCCGCAACCCAGGTACATGCCCTTGACCGGACCGGAATCGTACAGGGGACCTTTCAGTCTGCAGGCCGACGCTCTGTCCACTGAGCCAAACCGGTTTCGGCTGATTGGCTTATTTCACTTAGCATAATGCTCACCAGTTCCATCCATGCTGTTACAAATGGTAGGAGTTCCTTCCTTTGTACAGCAGCATAGTATTCCATTGTGTAGATGTACCACTGTTTTCTAATCCACTCATCTGCTGATGGGCACTTAGGCTGTTTCCAAATCTTAGTTATTGTAAATTTTGCTGCTATAAACTTAGGGGTGCATAGAGAGGGATAGAGAGGTGGAAGCTTCGATGAGAGAGAAACATCGATCAGCTGCCTCCTGCACATCTCCTACTGGGGATGTGCCCGCAACCCAGGTACATGCCCTTGACCGGACCGGAATCGTACAGGGGACCTTTCAGTCTGCAGGCCGACGCTCTGTCCACTGAGCCAAACCGGTTTCGGCTGATTGGCTTATTTCACTTAGCATAATGCTCACCAGTTCCATCCATGCTGTTACAAATGGTAGGAGTTCCTTCCTTTGTACAGCAGCATAGTATTCCATTGTGTAGATGTACCACTGTTTTCTAATCCACTCATCTGCTGATGGGCACTTAGGCTGTTTCCAAATCTTAGTTATTGTAAATTTTGCTGCTATAAACTTAGGGGTGCATAGAGAGGGATAGAGAGGTGGAAGCTTCGATGAGAGAGAAACATCGATCAGCTGCCTCCTGCACATCTCCTACTGGGGATGTGCCCGCAACCCAGGTACATGCCCTTGACCGGACCGGAATCGTACAGGGGACCTTTCAGTCTGCAGGCCGACGCTCTGTCCACTGAGCCAAACCGGTTTCGGCTGATTGGCTTATTTCACTTAGCATAATGCTCACCAGTTCCATCCATGCTGTTACAAATGGTAGGAGTTCCTTCCTTTGTACAGCAGCATAGTATTCCATTGTGTAGATGTACCACTGTTTTCTAATCCACTCATCTGCTGATGGGCACTTAGGCTGTTTCCAAATCTTAGTTATTGTAAATTTTGCTGCTATAAACTTAGGGGTGCATAGAGAGGGATAGAGAGGTGGAAGCTTCGATGAGAGAGAAACATCGATCAGCTGCCTCCTGCACATCTCCTACTGGGGATGTGCCCGCAACCCAGGTACATGCCCTTGACCGGACCGGAATCGTACAGGGGACCTTTCAGTCTGCAGGCCGACGCTCTGTCCACTGAGCCAAACCGGTTTCGGCTGATTGGCTTATTTCACTTAGCATAATGCTCACCAGTTCCATCCATGCTGTTACAAATGGTAGGAGTTCCTTCCTTTGTACAGCAGCATAGTATTCCATTGTGTAGATGTACCACTGTTTTCTAATCCACTCATCTGCTGATGGGCACTTAGGCTGTTTCCAAATCTTAGTTATTGTAAATTTTGCTGCTATAAACTTAGGGGTGCATAGAGAGGGATAGAGAGGTGGAAGCTTCGATGAGAGAGAAACATCGATCAGCTGCCTCCTGCACATCTCCTACTGGGGATGTGCCCGCAACCCAGGTACATGCCCTTGACCGGACCGGAATCGTACAGGGGACCTTTCAGTCTGCAGGCCGACGCTCTGTCCACTGAGCCAAACCGGTTTCGGCTGATTGGCTTATTTCACTTAGCATAATGCTCACCAGTTCCATCCATGCTGTTACAAATGGTAGGAGTTCCTTCCTTTGTACAGCAGCATAGTATTCCACTGTGTAGATATACCACAGGTTTTTAAATACCCTCATCTACGATTGGGCACTTAGGCTGTTTCCAAATCTTAGTTATTGTAAATTTTGCTGCTATAAACTTAGGGGTGCATATATCCTTTCTTATTGGTCTTTCTGATTTCTCAGGAGATATGCCAAAAAGTGGGATTACAGGGTCAAATGGGAGTTCCATTTTTAACTTTTTGAGGAAATTCCATACTGTTTTCCACAGTAGCTGCACCAGTCTGCATTCCCACCAGTCGTGAACAAGAGTTCCTTTTTCTCCGCATCCTCACCAGCACTTGTCATTTGTTGATTTGTTGATGATAGACACTCTGACAGGTTTGAGATGGTACCTCATTGTTATTTTGATTTGCATCTCTTGGATGATCAGTGACCTTGGGCATGTTTTCATATGTCTCTTGGCCTTCTGTATGTCCACTTTCAAAAAGTTTCTATATAGTCCTTTGCCCATTTGTTGATTCGATTGTTTATCTTCCTTTTGTTAACATGTAAGAGTTCCCTATAAATTTTGGAGTTTAGGCCCTTATCAGATATATCATAGGCAAATATGTTCTCCCATGCAGTGGGCTTTCTTATTGTTTTGTTGATGGTTTCCTTTGCTGTGCAGAAGTTTTTATTTTGATGTAGTCCCATTTGCATATGTTTTCTTTCGTCTCTGTTCCCTAGGAGCTCTATCATTAAATAAATATATTGCTACTACATATGTCTGATATTTTGCTGCCTGTGGATTCTTCCAAGCTTTTTATGGTTTCCGTCTTACATTTAAGTCCTTTTTCCATTTTGAGTTTATATTTGTGTATGGTGTGAGTTGGTGGTCTAGTTTAATTTTTTTGTATGTGTCTGACCAATTTTACCAACACCATTTATTGAAGAGACTGTCTTAGACTCCATTATATGCTCTTGCCTCCTTTGTCAAATATTAATTGAGCATAATGGTTTCGGTTGGTTTCTGGGTTCTTTGTTCTGTTCTGAAGGTCTATATGTCTTTTCTTGGGCCAGTACCAGGCAGTTTTGAGAATAGTGGCTTTCTATTATAGCTTTATATCTAGTATTGTGATCCCTTGAACTTGGTCTTCTTTCTTGGATTGCTGCGGCTATTTGGGGTCTTTTTTTATTCCATATGAATTTTTGGAGAATTTCTTGTAGGTGTGTGAAATATGCCCTTGGAACTTTAATGGGGATTGCACTAAATCTATAGAGTGCTTTTGGTAGTATAGATAATTTAATGATCTTGATATTACTAGTCCATGAACATGGTTTATTCTTCCATTTGTTTATGTCTTCCCTATCTCTTTTTTCAATGTCCTGTAGTTTCCCAAGTACAGGTCTTTTATCTCTTTAGTTAAGTTTATTCCTAGGTATCTTAATTTATTTGGTTCAAAGGTAAATTGGATTGCCTTTTTAATTTCTCTTTCTCTGAGTTCATTATTGGTGCATAAAAAAGCCATAGATTTCTGGGTGTGTTAATTTTGTATTCTGCTACGTTGCCAAATTCATTTATTATGTCTAATGGTTTTTTGGTGGAGTCTTTCAGTTTTTCTATATACAACGTCATGTCATTTGCAAATGAGTTTTACTTCCTTCTTTCCAATCTGGATTCCTTTTATTTCTTCTTCTTGTCTGATTGCTGTGTCTAGTTTTTCTGGTACTATGTTGAATGCAGTGGTGAATATGGACATACCTGTTTTGTTCCTAATCTTAAGAGACATGATTTCTGTTTTTTTC
>NW_006298958.1:13445-19222 GCF_000327345.1 Myotis davidii | reverse complement strand
ATAAGACTTTTATTATGTTGAGGCATGATCCCTCTATTCTCATTTTGCTGAGGGTTTTTATCAAGAAAGGGTGTTGATTTTGTCAAGTGCCTTTTCTGCATCAGTTGATATGACTATGTGACTTTTATCTCTCAGTTTGCTTATGTGGTGTATGAAGTTTACTGATTTCTGGGTACTGTATCAGCTTTGCATCCCCAGAATAAATCCCACTTGGCCATGGTGTATAATATTTCTAATGTAATGCTGGGTCTGATTTGCTAGAATTTTGTTGAGGATTTTAGCATCTATGTTCATCAGAGATATTGAGCTGTGATTCTCTTTCTTTGTAGTGTCTTTATCTGGTTTTGTGATTAGGGTAATGCTAGCTTCATAGTAAGAGCTCGGAAGTGTGTCTTCCTCTTGAGTTTTTTGGAGTACTCTGAGGAGGATAGGTTTCAGTCTTCTTTGAATGATTGTAAAAATTCCTCTGTGAATCTCTCCAAACCAGGGCTTTTGTTTGCCAGAAGATTTTTGAGTACTGCTTCAATTTCATCAGTAGTTTCAGCCTGTTCAGGACTGGAAGAACTAATGCAGTTCCCTAACATCCCTAATTAAGAAGCCCAAGAGGAGCCCTGGCTGGGTGGCTTGATTGGTTGGAACATCATCCTGTACACCAAAAGGTTGTGGCTTCAATTCCTGGTCAGGGCACCTTCCTGAATTTTGGCTTCCTTGAATGTTTGGTAAAACTCCCCCGTGAAGCCGTCTGGCCCTGGGCTTTTGTTTGCTGGAAGGTTTTTGATGACTGCTTCAATTTCTTTCATAGTTATTGGTGTATTGAGATTTTTTAGATTCTTCCTGATTGAGTTTTGGAAGATTGTATTTTTCTAGGAATTTGTCCATTTCCTCTAGGTTGTCCAGTTTGTTGGAGTAGAGCTGTTCTTAGTATTTTTTTACAATCTTTTGTATTTCTGTGTGGTTGGTGGTTACTTGCCATTTTTCATTTCTGATTTTGTTTATTTGGATCCTATCTCTGTTTTTAGTGAGCCTTTGTTTTGGTTCATCAGTCTTGTTTATCTTTTCAAAGAACCAGTTCTCGGTTTTATTGATCATTTGTATATATATATTTTTTGGTCCCTATGTCACTTATTTCTGTTCTCATCTTCATCATTTCCTTCCTTCTGTTTATTCTGGAGTTTTCTTGTTGCTCTGTTTCTAATTTATGAAGTTGCAGGGTTAGATCATTACCATTTTTTCTTGTTTTTTGAGGGAGGCCCATAGAGCGATGAATTTCCCTCTCAGGACTGTTTTCACTGTGTCCCATAGATTTTGGATTGTTGTGTTTTCATTGTCTTTTATTTGCATGATGCTTTTTATTTCTACTTTGATCTCTTTGGTAACCCAATTATTGTTTAATAGCATGCTATTTATCCTCCAATTACTTGTGGGGTTTTTTTTTTGCATTTTTTATTGTAGTTCATTTCTAATTTTATGCCATTGTGATCTGAGAAGATGCTTGATATGATTTCTATCTTCTTGAATTTGAAGAGACTTTGCCTTTGTTCTAATATGTGGTCTGACTAAAAATTTCCTGTGTACACATGAGAAAAATGTATATTTTGTAGCTTTGGTGTCAAATGTTCTGAAGATGTTAATTCCATCTGATCTAGTGAGTCATATATGATTGCTCTTTTGTTCATTGATTTTTTGTTTAGAGCAGCGGTTCTCAACCTGTGGGTTGCGACCCCTTTGGGGGTCGAACGAACTTTTCACAGGGGTTGCCTAAATACATCATGCACATCAGATATTTACATTATGATTCATAACAGTAGCAAAATTACAGCTATGAAGTAGCAACAAAAATATTTTTATGATTGGGTGTCACTACAACATGAGGAACTGTATTAAAGGGTCGTGGCATTAGGAAGGTTGAGAACCACTGGTTTACAAGATTTATCCAGTGGTGTCAGTGTGGTATTAAAGTCCTCAACTCTGACTGTAGTGCCATTGATCCTCCCTTGATATCTTCCATAAGTTTTTTTATGTATTTGGGTGCTCTGTATTGGGTGCATATATGTTTACCAGAGTTATATCCTCTTTTTCAATTGTTCCCTTTAATATTATAAATGGCTATCCTTATCTCTTGTAATGGTGTTCATTCTTATACATGTTGAAGATGTTTTCCATCCTTTTCAGTGTCCTGTTAACCATTGCTCTAAATTCTTTCCCTGTCAAATTACTTACCTCTATTTCATTTATTTCCTTTTCTGCTGGTTCCTCCTTTTCTATCCTATGGAGTGTGTCTTTGTCTCCCTCTTTTCTTTTTTCCTGTGTGATTGTTTTTATGTTCTTAGATAACACTGCTATGCCACCCAGATTTTTTTGTTTGTCTTATCTAGTAGATGTTTTGTGGGGCCCAGTGATGCAATCTCTCAGGTCTTCTGGGATGGGTATTTTAGGGATGCCCTCTACTTGGGATTTTTGTGTTCTCTTGGTATAGTTGGGTCTTGAGTTTTATTGTCCTGTTCATGGATTGAGTCACAGGTTGTCTGGTTATGTGGCTTGCTCTCTACCAGGTTGACCAAATAGCGTAAACTTCAACCCAACAAGACACAACACAAAGGGATCAAAACACAAATGTTCTCATGACACCAGTGACCGCCAGAGGAAAGAGAATTAGGAGGGAGAAAAATAGAGCATAAATTATATCAAGAAAAGGAAAAAAGGTAATAGAGAAAAGAAAAAGGGAAAAAATTATGGGGAGAAAATACCACAAATCAAGCAAATAAACCAAAAAATGCAAACAACAACCACCCCGAAAATGGGGGCACAAAATCTGTGGAAGAAGAGCTTATGTACAGAAAGTAAGGTTAAAGAATTGAGTGAATAGGGGAAGGTATCGGTTAATTTAGAGGAGATAGAAAAAGAATGAGTGGGTAAGAAGAAAACAAAAAAAAAAGACAAAACAAAAAAGTTATTCGTGTATTTTTGGAAAAGAATAGAGAGAGGAGAACCAAGATGGCAGCGTAGGTAAACACCTATACTTGCTGCCTCTCACAACCACATCAAAATTGTATCTAAAAGGCAGAACTACTACCACTCAGAACCATGGGAAAACTGGCTGAGTGGAAGTTCCACAAGTAGAGAGGTGAAGAAAGCACATTGAGACTGGTAAGAGGTGCAGAGTCACAGAAAGTGCTGGCCCCTTCATGTGCTGCTCTTTTAATCGGGATGGAGATACAAGCTGCCACTTGCTCTGAGCTCCAGTTCCAGGTGAGACTCTGGGGACCCAGACACATATGGGGAGAAACTGGACTGTCTGGTGTCGGCACCAAAACGCGAGGTCGGCTTTCTCTCATAGGTGCGTGCAGCGATCATTGTTCCTGCACATGGGAGGGGGGGCATGGGACACGGAGACCTGGGGACCTCTCCAATGAAGGGCTGACTGGCAGCCATTGCTGTTTGTTTCGCCCTGTTAATTCCCAGAGACCCCGCCCCACGTAATTTACAAACCCACCCAAGTTGTGAGTATCACCTTTTGCATATGAATGGCCTGTACTTTCTCTGCTGAAAACCTGTCAAACTGCAGCTGGGTCAAAGAGCCCCAGAGCTTCCAAAAGAAGGTCCTAGGTCCAGCAGGAGCAGCCTGCCTTGCTTCACAGCTGGGCCTCGTCTGGGCACTTCCAAACCCCATACAAAGAGGGGGAATCTGCAGATGTCTCTGTAGCTTCTGCTGGGCGACCCCAGACATTGGCTGACCTTGCACCTCCTTGGAGATCCAAGAGCCAGTGTACCAAGTGATCACAGTGGGACAATATCTGATTACAACTCTTCACATTCATTATAGACACACTCAAGGGACAGACTCGGTGAGCACCAAAGCCCCACTGAAGGAAGTCCTGCCCCATAAGGGTGTTTCCTGCACAACAGATCTTCCAGTGTAGACACAGCTGGTCATCACAGCCAATTAGCCTGGAGGTCAATTCCTCCCAGTGATACCAATAGAAATTAAGGCTTAACTACAACAATACTGTCATACAGCCTTACAAAGAGGTGCCCCAAGAGTGTTCACCTCAGGTGACTGGGGAGGCTGAGCCACTGAGCCCTATAGGACAGTTACCACACAAAGCCACTCTATCAACAAAGGGAAGCAGCCAAAATACAGAGACAAAGAAACATGTCACAAATGAAAGAATATACACCCAACAGCAGACCAGAGGAGCATAAGAATCAAGTCAAAAATTCAAGATGCGAAGAAGCAAAAAACACCCAACTGGAAAAGCAAAAGAAAAGAGAATCCAAAAATATGAAGATAGTGTAAGGAGCCTCTGGGACAACTTCAAGTGTACCAAGATCCGAATTATGGTGGTGCCAGATGAAGAGAGACAGCAAGATATTGAAAACCTATTTGAAGAAATAATGACAGAAAACTTCCTTTGCCCGGTGAAAGAAATAGACTTACAAGTCCAGGAAGCGTAGGGAACCCCAAACAAGAGGAATCCAAAGAGGTCCACACCAAGACACATCATAATTAAAATGCCAAGGGCAAAAGACAGAGAGAATCTGAAAAGCAGCATAAGAATGACAGTCAGTTACCTACAAGGGAATACCCATACGACTGTCAGTTGATTTCTCAACAAAAACTATGCAGGCCAGAAGGGAGTGGCAAGAAATATTCAAAGTAATGAATAGCAAGAACCTTCAAGCAAGATTATTCTACCCAGCAAAGCTATCATTTAGAATTGAACGTCAGATAAAGATCTTCACAGACAAGAAAACACTAAAGGAGTTCATTACCACCAAACCAGTATTTAATGAAATGCTGAAGAGTATTCTCTAAGAAGAGGAAGAAGAAGAAAAAGATAAAGTGAAAAAATTATGAACAACAAAGTGACAACAAATACATATATCTAATAACAAGTGGTCATCTGTAGTAATTTGAATAATAAAGATTAAAAAAAACAATAGAGAGAGCAGTAAGGCTTGATTTTAGTGATTAAAAGTAAAGAATTAGAAGAAGAGCAGGGGAGGATAGGAAAAACAAAAGCATAAAAATGACTAGAACAGGAAAAGAAAAGAGAAGGGTGCATGTTCTTGGAGTAGCGGAGAGGAAATTAGATATATGAGTATGCCAACAGAGACTATAATAACATGTCAATAAAGCAGATAAAGATAAATTTTTAACAACGTGTAAAAAGAAAGGAAAATGCCAAGAGCAAAAGACAAAGAGAGAATCTTAAAAGCAGCAAGAGAAAGAAACTCAGTTACCTACAAGGGAATACCCATACGACTGTCAGCGGATTTCTCAACAGAAACTTTGCAGGCCAGAAGGGAGTGGCAAGAAATATTCCAAGTGACGAATAGCAAGACCCTACAACAAAGATTACCCAGCAAAGCTATCATTTAGAATTGAACGTCAGATAAAGATCTTCACAGACAAGAAAACACTAAAGGAGTTCATTACCACCAAACCAGTATTTAATGAAATGCTGAAGAGTATTCTCTAAGAAGAGGAAGAAGAAGAAAAAGATAAAGTGAAAAAATTATGAACAACAAAGTGACAACAAATACATATATCTAATAACAAGTGGACCTAAAAATCAAATGAATAAAAAAACTGGATGAACAGAACAGACTGGTGAATGTGATAGAATCAGGATCATAGAAAGGGAGCAGATTGACAATTCTTGGGGGGAAGGGGTTGTGTGGGGTGTGGGAAGAGATTAGACAAAAAGCTTATTACCCCTATGGACGAGGTCAGTCGCAGGGGGTGGGGAGGTGAAGGGGGACCATGCCTGGCT
>NW_006298958.1:10645-13220 GCF_000327345.1 Myotis davidii | reverse complement strand
AGGGTGCATGTTCTTGGAGTAGCGGAGAGGAAATTAGATAGATGAGTATGCCAACAGAGACTATAATAACATGTCAATAAAGCAGATAAAGATAAATTTTTAACAACGTGTAAAAAGAAAGGAAAGAAAAACTAAAGTGGGGACAGGAGAAGAGAAAACAGGATGAAAAAGGGAGAAAAGAGGAAGAAATGGTGGAAAAAAGAAAACATAAGGTAAAATAAAATTTCAATAAAAATAAATATATAGACAAACCATAATACAAAAAGGGAAAAAATACAAAGGAAAGAAAGAAAAGAATTTAAAAAAAAAGGTAAAATTAAAAAATGAAGTGGTGTTCTCTTCAGCCTCGTTTTAATGCCTCATGCAGGTGGGTTTCAGACTCCACTCTTCTGTTGCTGTCTGTCCCTTCTGTTTCATGTTAAGTAGTCAACATCCTGTTAAAGTTCTAAGGGATCCACAGCTCCCTTGTTTGTGCCTGTCTCCACAGCCTTGTCTGCAAGTAGGCGGGACCAGCTTTTAGGCTTGGTTCATCTAGCTTTTCTAACTTCACAGAGCCGCCTTCTGTCTTCTGTCAATTTTAATCACTCAAGTGAATATTTCTGACAGGCCTTTAGATGGAGGTGGTGCTGTATTGGTTTCCAGGACTGAATGTCCCCTTTTCAACCCAGTCCTGGAGGGCTCCTTGGGGCTATACAGTCTTTGTTTTCTTCATAAAGATCAATGTGTAGGCTGGGTGTGGCTATATTAGCTGTCTTGAGGCTGCTGGGGGGGGGCTGGCTCTTCAGGAAAAAAATGGCTGCTTAGGTCCGGAGAGTGCCAGATTCCTGGTCCCCTCTCCCTGCCCTGCTCCCCTCAACAACCTCTCCCCAGCTCCACAAATCTGCATCTCCACCTGTACCACAGCCTCATGTGAGTGTTTGTAATGGAAAGGTCCTATGAACTGGGATTAGGGAATAAAAGCACGGACAGAACAGAGGCAAAGCAACCTCGCCACTATGAGTTTCTATTTCCCCGGCACCGCGCGAGGTTTCAGGCAACTCTTAGGCCGCCTTTCTGGGTGCAGCCTCTCTCAGCTGTGGACTTAGATCCATATTCCCCAGCCACCAGCAGCCCTGTGGACTTCCTTTCCACAGTTGGATGTTACGCCTGTCCTCAAAGGACATGGCCATGGTGCAAGTGCAACTTCTTTTTGACCCTCTCAGCCTGGTGGTCATGCATGTCACTTCAGCCCAGATCCCTGATCCTACCATTCTGTAGGCGTTCTCTCCCCTTTCAGGCTGTGAATTGTCTTACCAGCTGTGTCTAATTTGCCAATTCTTGGTGAATGTTATTCGATTTAGTTGCTCCTTCTATCTGCTCCAGGATAAGGCATAGGACATGGCTGCCTATTTGGCTGCCATTTCTCCCCCTCTGTCTCATTTATTTTTAATTATTGGCATTTTCATCTTTTGCACCTTCTGCTTCTCTTAAGAAATTATATGTTGAGTTTATTTGTCCCTGATTATTTCTTTATTTTCATTCTAATTCAGGCTTTACTTTTAAAATGTGATTTTTCTTTAAATAAAATTTTTAAAAATATTTTTTATTGATCTCAGATAGAGAGGTTGAGGGGGAGAGAGATAGAAACATCACTGATGAGAGAGAATCATTGATTGGTTGCCTCTTGCATGCACCTGCAACCTAGGCATTACCTCCTGGTTCATAGATCGACACTCAACCACTGAGTCATACCGGCTGGGCTTTTTCTTAAAATTTTAGCTTATGTTAATTGTTTTATAATCATGCCTTTCTCTTGTACTCTTCTGGTCTGTAGTGCTGTAATTCTGTTTATTATTTTGTATTTTTATACTAAGCTTATATGGATTTGATTTTGATCATTTCCTCTTGCTCATTTTTATGTGAAATGACTTTGCCTGACCTGAGCTTTTAGAGGCTTGGTTCATCTAGCTTTTCTAACTTCACAGAGCTGCCTTTTGTGTTGTTTTCAGTGATATCCTGTCTCTCTTCCTCTTCATTTCTTTTGTCTGGGTCTTCTTCTCCTTTACTTCTATTGTCCTTGTCTTGCCTAATTTTAATTCCACTTCTAGCAGTTTTTCCTCATTGTGTCCTGAAAGGAAGATTTATTGGTGAGTTTATTTATTTATTTAGTTTTTTTTTTATTGGTTGAATTTTGAGAGTTCATGGGATTAGACTTTTCCAGCTCCTTCAGAATGTATTATCTCAGACAGCTTGTATTCATTTACTATTGGGATTAAAAAACAGCCCTTTGTCATGTACTGTTCCTAATTTGGCCACTAAGTTTTACAGTGAATACACTCTGGGTATTCTGATCAGGTGGCCTCTGCTTATCCTATCTAATAAAACAGAAACATGGTAATTGGCGTACGACCGCTACCCTTCCCATTGGCTAATCAGCGAGATATGCAAATTAACTGAGCCAAGATGGCGGTAACCGCCAACAAAGATGGCAGTTAATTTGCATACTCGCAATGATGAGAGGCTAAAGGGGAAGGACTAAAGAATGGTGATCGGCAACCCAGGCGGCAGGCAAGAGTTGGGGGTGGGCAACCTTTGA
>NW_006298958.1:8805-9621 GCF_000327345.1 Myotis davidii | reverse complement strand
AAGTTGGGGATGAGAAGGCTGGTGGGGGGGGCAGTTGGGGGCGAGCAGGCCAGCAGGCAGAGTGGTTAGGGGCGATCAAGCAGGCAGGCAAGTGAGCGGTCGGGAGCCAGTGGTCTTGGATTGCGAGAGGGATGTCCAACTACCAATTTAGGCCTGATCCCTGTGAAACAGTCAGACATCCCCCAAGGTGTCTCTGATTGGAGAGGGTGCAGGCCAGGCTGAGGGACACCCCGTGTGCACAAATTTCGTGCACCGGGCCACTAGTCTATATATAAAAGGCTAATATGCTATGTGTTCGTCCGTCTGGTAGCTATGATGCACACTTACCACCAGGGGGCACACACTCAATGCAGGAGCTGCTGTGATACACACTGGCCACTTACAGAGAAACGGCACCATGGACCTGGTGCCCACAAAGCAACACTCAGCTTCTCCCAAGTGGGACACAGGCCCTGCCACCACCCTGGAGCGACAGCCCACCCAATCGCAGCCGATGCTTCTGAGACCCCATGGTGCCAAATGCGGCCCACAGCCCAGCAATGGTGGCGGTGGGCGCTGGGAAATGATGTCATGTAGAAACGCCTGGCTTCCTCTCTCTAGCGATGACTAGCCTCCTTGCACTTTCTTCAGCCCAGGAACACAACTTGCTTTATAGCCAGGTGGAAACATTTCACACTGTAACCAACTGTCTGTGAAATATTTTCCCATGCCTCATCTCATTTGATCCTCACAGAAGTCCTGGAGTAGGTAGGTAGGATACTCGGTGGAATCCTTTTTTTTTTTCAGTAGCCAGAAAATGGAGATTTAGGAAGCTTA
>NW_006298958.1:6818-8795 GCF_000327345.1 Myotis davidii | reverse complement strand
AGCTCTGACTGGCAGGGGGCAGCCAGATCTGGCCACCTCTTACCTTTTCAGACTTGACTTTCTTTAGCAGGCGACACTCATTCTCCCCTTCCTCTGGCTCCGGTTTAGCTCCCAAAGGATTGAGCGCTGCCCCAGGCTCAATAGCTATACTCCCAAGTGGCTCCACAGCTCCTGTATCCACCCCTGCACTTCCATCATATTGACCACCCCGTGCTCCCAAGGGGACTGGCTGGAGGACCCCCGGATCCTTTTCTGAACAAGTCCCCACTCCTTCGCTTCTCTCCTTCTTGCTCTTAGATGAGCTGTTCTCTTTCTCCTTTTTGGAGCCGGCTATACTGCGTAATTAAGCAACTTTATTCTATATATATAAAAGGCTAAGTTGAGTTGTGCATGTGCAATACATATAAAGCCCTCACTGGCGCCGATCGCGCGCGCGCGTGTGTGTGTTTCCACTTGTCATTGTGGATCATGAATTTGGTTGAAACTTCTATTATAGAGAATAGGGATATTAAAATATTTCTTCTAATTAATTTTCTTTCAGTGTGCATGAATTCGTGCATCAGGCCACTAGTTACCACAGAATTGTTGATACCTTGCAGATCATGTGGCTGTTGGTGGTTTCCTTCCTTGTTCTTGCATTTTGAAGGTCAAGGGGATTTCTTATGCCCCAGTGTGTTGTACCTGTTGTTTGTACATTCTATATAGTTATTTTGTTTGTAATGTGATAATTCCAGCAGATGAAAATGCTATGCTTCCACTGCTTTGCCATCTCCTCCATCATGTTTTCTAACTATTTTTTTTCTTTTTGTGGTAAAAAATCACATTATGTGAGATCTACTCTCTTTAAAAAAAGTAAGTGTTCCTTATAATTATGAGCATAATATTGTACAGGAAATATATAGGACTTATTCATCTTGTATAACTAAATATTTATACTATTGTATAGCAACTTCCATGTCCTTTTCCTCCAAGCCCCAGTCAACCACCATTCTACTTTCTGTTTCTGTGATTTAAAATTTTTTAAATTGATTTCAGAGATGAAGGGAGAGGGAGAGAGAAACATTGATAGGCTGACTCCTGCATGCCTCACTCTGGGGGTTGAGCCTGCAACCTGGGCATGTGCTCTGACCAGGAATAGAACCATGACCTCCTGGTTCATAGGTTGATGCTCAACCACTGAGCCTCGCCGGCTGGGCTGCTTCTATGACTCTGAATACACTGGAAACCTCATATAAGTGGAATCATGCAGTATTTATTATGACTAGCTTATCTGACATAACATGATATCCTCTAGATTCAGCCATGTTGCCATATGTGACAGGATTTCATTTTCATGGCTAAATAGTATTCCATTTTATGTATGTGCATTTTACTTATCTATTCATCCATTGATGGACATATACATTCCTTTTACAGTTGGGCTCCTGTGAATAATGCTGCAATAAATACCGGAGTACAAGAATGTTTTTGAGATTTTTTTTTTAAATTAAATCTTTATTGTTCAGATTATTACATTTGTTCCTCTTTTTTCCCCCCATAATTCCCCTCCTCCCAGTTCCCGCCCCCCTGCCCTCATCACTCCCCACCCACTGTCCTCATCCATAGGTGCACGATTTTTGTCCAGTATCTTCCCGCATCTCCCACACCCCTTTCCCCCACAAGAATAGTCAGTCCATTCCCTTTCTATGTCCCTGATTCTATTATAATCACCAGTACATTCTGTTCATCAGATTATTTATTCACTTGATTCTTAGATTCACTTGTTGATAGATGCGTATTTGTTGTTCATAATTTGTATCTTTACCTTTTTCTTCCTCTTCCTCTTCTTATAGGATACCTTTCAGCATTTCATATAATCCTGGTTTGGTGGTGATGAACTCCTTTAGCTTTTCCTTATCTGTGAAGCTCTTTATCTGACCTTCACTTCTGAATGATAGCTTTGCTGGATAAAGTAATCTTGGTTGTAGGTTCTTGGCA
>NW_006298958.1:3240-5819 GCF_000327345.1 Myotis davidii | reverse complement strand
TGCGTTACTCTTTCCTCCTAGTTGTAGGACTTCCACTCAGCCAGCGTTCCTGTGGTTCTGGATGGTGTCCGTTCTGTCTTTTAGTTTCACTTTTGAAATGGTTGTTCAAGGCAGCAAACTCTGGCGTTAACCTATGCCGCCATCTTGGTTCTCCATTATTTTTGAGATTTTGATTTCAATTCTTTTGGATAAATATCCAGATCTGAAATTGGTGGATCATATGTTCTATTTTTTAACATTTTGAGGAACCTTCATACCATTTTCCGTAGCAGCTGCATCGAAATTTCTACCAGCAGTGTACAGCATTCCAATTTTTCCACATCTTCAACACTTTTTTTGTTTTTTCATAATTGCCATCCTAACAGGTGTAAAGCATTATCTCACTGACTTTGATTTGTATTTTTCTTCTGCCATTAGTTTCAAGTTTTGTTTTATGTTTGGCAAATGATTTGTATAATTTCAGTCTTCTTAAATTTGCTTAAATTTGTTTTGTTATCTAATAAGTGATTTATTCTGGAGAATGTTCTGTATGTACTTGAGAAGAATGTGTATTCTATTATTGTTAGGTGGAATGTTTCCTTAAATCCATTTGGTTTACAGTGGATTCAAGTTCTCTAATTTCCTGTTGATTCTTTGTCTGTATTTTTTTCTGTTACTGGAAGAGGGATAGTAAAGTTGCCAACTATTATTGTGTTTCCCTGTATTTCTCCCTTCATTTCTGTCAGAGTTTGCTTCATATATCATGTACTCAGATGTTGGATGCCTATCCTAATATATAAAAACCCGGGGTCTGTAATGACCGAACAGATTACAGGTCCATCTCCCCACTCCGCCCCCTGGCCTTCAGGCTCCATTGATCATGGGATGGCTAATGGGGAACCAGGGTCACTCAGGCTCCAATGAATCTGTAGCAGCAGTGACTGGTGAGCGGGCGGAAGGCAGATCGCTTGGTCCCTCCCCCAGCCCGCAGGCTCCCATTGATCAGGGGATGACTAACAGGGAACCAGAGTGAGTGGCACGGGGTCTGGTGAGCAGCTGGAAGGCAGGCCTCTGGTCCCTCCTCCTGGCCCTCAGATTCCAATTCATTGGTAGCCGAGGTGGAGCGGAACTGGGGACTGGCTTTCTTAGTAGTCCTGTAGTTTCAATCTCCAGAGGACAGGCCAGGCAGCAATGGACCAGCGCCTCTGGCACGATCCCGACAGCGCTGCCGACCTCCTAGAATTTGGCCTCGGGCACTGCGACTGCTTCTCCTCCATAGACACTCCACAAGGAAGAAAGGATACCACCGGCAGCGGCAGGGGTGACCAGCAGTGACTGACTGCTCTCCCTGTGCTTCCTCCAGGTCACTTGAGCCGGCCCCCGCCCGCCCCACTCTATATGAAATGTGATCACTGCACTTGGAAGGAATGTAGTAAAAAAATGAAAACCGATAACCACGAGAATGCTGCAGTCAACATCCAGAGTCCAGCTCAGGAGAACTGAGAGAAGGGAGAATTCTATAAGGTGGCCTATGCCAAGATATTTCTGAGTGACTGCCTGGCATGTGACAGTTGTGTGACCACAGAGGAAGGAGTCCAAGTTTCTCAACAGAACACCAAGGACTTCTGTGTTCTGAACCTTAATAAGAAATGTGATACCTCACAGCACAAGGTACTGGCAGTGTCCATGTACCTTATTTTGCTGGTAAATTTAGCCTCAGTGTCATTAATGCATCCAGAAGGCTCTGCAGCTTTCTCAAATGCCTTTGGGCACACTGTCTTTGACATGAAGAAAGCTGTGTGCTTCAGCAACCTGGAGAGGCGGAAGGAATTTGTGTGTCGGTATGCCAGCACCATGAGGAAGAGCCCCGGCTACCCATGCTGACCTCTGCCTACCCCTGCTGGGACCAATAGGCAGAGCGTGTGCTGGGTCACCCCATCACCCCCACCTCTGCATGGCCAAGTCTCCCCAGCAGTACATGGGCTTTTTGGTGAAGAATTACTTCAACAGATGACAGAACCTGTCCCCAGACAAGATTTTCCACATCATTGTGGCACCGTGTTATGACAAGAAACTGGAGGCCCTTTGCGAAGATGTTCCCACAGCTTCACACACTTCCCAGGGTCCTGACTGTGTTAACCTTAGGTGAAATTGCCCAGATAATGGAGCAAAGTGACCTCGCCTCGGATGATGCTGCTGTGGACACGCTGTTTGGAGACATGAAGGAGAAGGAGGTGAGGCTCCACGAGGGTGCTAGCTCTGACAGGTACCTGGTGCACATCTTCAGGCACATGGCCAAGGAACTGTTCAACGAGGACGTGGGAGTGCTCACCTACCGCACCCTGAGGAAGTTCCCCTGCCACTTCGTGGAGGTCCTGGCCTGCTCCAGGCATGCCTAAGCGGCAGGGGCCAGGGCCTGGCCCAGGCGGACAACGGGTGTGAAGACAAGGCGCTGCGGCGGCAGATAGAAGGCATCTACGCTGTCATCTCAGTGTGGCCCCCGGAGACCAGCACCCATGTGCAGGAGCTATACCAGGAGTGGCTGGGGCGGCAGTGGGGAGAGGCGGGGGGGCGACTCCCCCTGAGCCCAGCCCTGCACA
>NW_006298958.1:1016-3155 GCF_000327345.1 Myotis davidii | reverse complement strand
GGGGGCGACTCCCCCTGAGCCCAGGTGGCCCTGCACACTGCCTAGCAGGGCCCAGGGCAGCTTGCCAGGATATCAAGTGGTAAAGGTCCAGGAGATGCCCGGCCTGCAGGCCGCCTGAAGAGGGGTGTCAGACATGTGAAGGACAGGCTTAGCATCTCTGTTATTGGTTTGGTATTCAGAATTCCCTGCTCCCCATCTGTCAGCTCCATCCCTCTGAGGAGCACTGTCTTCGTCACACAGATGCAACTGGAATATTGTATCTCAAGAGGATTGCCCCAATGTATGTATCCTTTTATCCAATGATGAAAAAATCCCAAAGAACAAGAATGGAGACAGACTACTATCCTTTAGGCTTAAAAAAAACCCAGAAGTGTCCTGCGAAGAGCTGAGACTTGGTTCTGTTCACTTGCCTCACAGATAGGATGAGGAAATGGCCCAGTTTGGCCCTGACTTTACCTACTTATGTTACTCTTGAAGGTGTCTTTGCCACATTGTGAATAAACTGCCACCTTTTGGAATAGGGGCTCTTACAAAAGTCTGCATTCCCAACTTTTTTTGAAACAGATCTATGTTCTGCAACTGTGGCTTCCGTCCTGAAATCAGGTCCTGTTGCTGGGAATCAGGAGGCACTGTAGTGGAGCGCCCCCCCTCGCCCCCCAGCATGCCCTTTTACATTCAGGGATTGAGCTTAACTCACTTTGGGGGAGGCCTGGCAAGGGTGACAGGTGTCACAGATGGAAGGATGGAGAATGGAGAGGCGGACACCCTGCTCGGTCCCTCCCTGGGTGGGGTCAGGCAGATGAAGGCCAGCCAGCCCGCCTCACAATTGGGTGAGATAGCCTCCTCTGTGTCCACCTCTTGCCCCGTAGGCCCAGCCACTCCCCTCAGCTCTGGGCAGCCCTCTGCGTTCCATGACAGTGCACTCTGCCCTCACATGCTTTTCGCCCTAAGTGAGAAGGGAGAGAGCAGTTGGCCCACAGACAACTACACAGAATGATAGGGCTCATGGCTGGTAAGTGCAGTGGCAGTGGTGGGAGCCTCTCTTGCCTCCATGCAATGCTAAGGAGTAGTGAGCTGAGTGGTAAGGAGCAGTGAGCAGGTGGGTGGTAAGAAGCGAGGGATCCCAGACTGCGAGAAGGATTTCCAACTGTCAGCTTAGGCCCACAGGGAATGGGCCTAAGTTGGCAGGCAGACATCCCCTGAGGGGTCCTGGACTGCGAGAGAGTGCAGGCTGGGCTGAGGGACATGCCCCCCCCCCCCCAGTTCACGAATTTCACGCACCAGGCCTCTAGTGTATTTATAATTGATAAGTCTTTCTGGTAAATTGAAGTTCTTATCATTATAATGTGGCCCAGTGCACGAAATTGTGCACCTTGAAAGGAACTGTGTGAGCGGGGGGCGCCAGACCAAGGTGGAACACTGGTCGCTGTCATTGGGGTGAGCCTCTGGTGGTTACGAAAATTTTTTGCTTCCATGTGCCGCGGTCCCGCCCGGCACTCACACCTGCTGCCAGCCCTGTCCTTGCTCACACCCACTTCTGGTGCCTGATGCTGGACATTGGGGCCGGTGCCAGCAGTGGGTGTGAGTGGCAGTTGCTGCCCAGATCACCCCTCTGGAGCAGGGGCAGGTGGAGAAGCCCTTAGGGGCCATTGGGGCCGGTAGCTGTAGCTCAAACCCTCTGATGGTGCCAAGTGATCGGGACTGGCACAGGGCACCGGCAGCGGGTGAAAGCAGTGGCTCTGGCACTGTCTGTGGGTGCGAGTAGGGCCAGCGCCCGTAGCAGGTCCGAGCTCTGGGTGGGACCGCGGGCTGCAGGAGCAAAGAATTTTCAGTAATCACTAGAGGCTCACCCAGATGACAATGACTGGCATCCCGCCTTGGTCTGGTGCCCCCACTCAACCTGCTCTACCATTCTCCCGCAGCCTATGCCCACCATGTTCCACCCTCGGCCGCCTGCTGCCGATGCCTGTCATGTTCCGTGCGTGCCTCCTGGTGGTCAGCACACATCATAGCGACCAGTTGTTCGGTTGTTCCACTGTTTGGTCTTTTTGCATATTAGGGTTTTATATGTATATATAAAACCACTTTTTGCCCACTTTTCATGATCTTGCTAACATTTTTTTTAATCCTAAAACATCA
>NW_006298958.1:0-956 GCF_000327345.1 Myotis davidii | reverse complement strand
ATAAAAGGCTAATATGCAAATTGTCCCCTCGTCAGTTCGACCAGGAGACTGGAGGTTCGATTGCTTGCTATAACATGCGCTGACCACCAGAGGGTGGCGCAGAACATGGTGGGCGACCAGCGGCGGCGACAGGGCACTGGGGCAGCGGGGGGACTCCCTTGGCTTCTGGGCCTGGAGGATGACACCCTCAGGGGAAGAGTTTACCCGCCCTTGCCCCTGGCTCCCCAAGGTGCAACCGGAAGTGGAGGAACTGGCCGGGAGGTGGGGAACCTGATTGGCCCTGATCACGAACCAGACCTAGTGACCCTACCTGTGCACGAATTTTTTGCACCGGGCCACTAGTAGGCATATAAGTTCTTTGGTTATCTCTTCCCACCCGCCTTCCCTCTGAGATCCACTGTCTGTACCATGCTTCTATGCCTCTGAACCTATTTTGTTCATCTGTTTATTTTGTTCATTAGATTCCAATATGAGTGAGATTATGTGATACTTATAAAGATAAGTATCACTTATCTCTTACTTAGCCTGTGTGTCTTTACTAGTAAGTCTAAAGTAAGTCTTTTGTAGACACCATAATTGGATCTTGTTTTTTCTTAAATCCATTCAGCCACTTTATTTTGATTGGAGAACTTATCTTTAAAGTTTAAAATAATTATTGATAAAATAAGACTTGGCTATTTAATGTATCTCAATTAAATATTTCTAGTTATAGTTATTATTTATGCTTTTATTTTTAATTTCTATACTAGAAAAAGTGGGTTTTGTACCACTTTTAGAGTATTATGGTATTCTTTATTTGTCTATATACAGGGTGGGGCAAACGTAGGTTTACAGTTGTTCATATGAAAAATAATACAATAACTAAAATTAACAATACAAGAATAAAATCTGTGTTTCATATGCTCAGAACTGTAAACCTACTTCCCCCCCTTTTTTTATTGCTTAAAGTATTACAA
>NW_006298957.1:0-1004 GCF_000327345.1 Myotis davidii | reverse complement strand
CAGAGACTTGCCAGGAACTGGAGTTCAGAGCAGCAGGAAGCTTTAGACTCCCTCCTGATTGAAAAAAGACAACCGTGTCCTCAGTTACCAGCCCTTTCTGCCTGCACCTCCGTACCTCTGCACTTTACTTCCTCACCTCCTCTGAGTCTCAGTGTGCTTTTCTCTTTCCTTCTAGTTGTAGAATTTCCACTCAGCCAGCCTTCCTGTGGATCTGGATGATGTCCGTTTTGTCTTTAGTAGTAATTTTGAAGTGGTTGTGCGAGGCAGCAATTTCCGGTGTTTACCGCCTCCATCTTGGTTTCTCCCTGATTTATTATTAAAAAAATAGAAGCCCTAACCAGTTTGGCTCAGTGGATAGAGCATCGGCCCTCAGACTCAGGGGTCCCAGGTTCGATTCCGGTCAAGGGCATACACCTTAGTTGTGGGCACATCCCCAGTGGGGAGTGTGCAGGAGGCAGCTGATCAATGTTTCTCTCTCATCGATGTTTCTAACTCTCTATCTCTCTCCCTTCCTCTCTGTAAAGAATCAATAAAATATATTTAAAAAATAGAAAAGAAGAAAGCATACAGCGTCAGCATGGCCAACTTGAGGCTCAGAAGCTGGAATATCATCAGGTGGTATTTAGTGAAAGGATTGTTGCATTAAAAAAGATTTTAGGAGCTTTGCTAAAAGCCTGTGTTGCAGTAATATTTCAATCACTATTAGCTATAGTATTTTAAATGTTGGTATTTTAAAAAACTGCTTTGCTCAGAGCCTCTGAGAGCAGCCATAACTGCTAGCCTCGCCCTATTGATCCTGTGGGACCCAGCACCCAAACCCTGCAGGGAGGCTTTTGCTGGATAGCCTAAGGCAGAGACTAGATTAGCACCTCCCTAGAGATCCAGGACCCAGTGTACCCAGAGGTCAGAGTGGGACCATCCAGTTTGCAGCTCTGTGGAACCATAAAGGACACACTTAGGGGGCAGACGGTGTGAGCACCAAAGCCCAATTGAAGCAAGTCTTG
>NW_006298956.1:0-1117 GCF_000327345.1 Myotis davidii | reverse complement strand
GACCAACAATTACAAGCAGTATTGGATGAAGATCCATACAAAACTCAAAAACAACTTGCAGAAAGATTAAACGTTGCTCAGCAAACAATTTCTGATCATTGACAAGCAATGGGAAAGATTTTAAAGGAAGGAAAATGGGTGCCACATAAAGTGAACAAAAGACAAATGGAAAGCGGAAAAGTCATCAGTAAAATGTTGCTTCAACAGCACGGGATGGCACGGCATGAAAGAAAGTCTTTTTTGCATAGAATTGTGACTGGCGATGAAAAGTGGATTTATTTTGAGGATCCGAAACACAAAAAATCATGGGTTGATCCAGGTCAACCATCAACATCGACTGCAAGGCCAAATCTCTTCGGAAAGAAGACAATACTCTGCGTTTGGTGGGATCAGGAAGGTGTGGTGTATTATCAGTGTCTAAAACCAGGTGAAACCATTAATACTGATCGTTACCGACAACAAATAATCAATTTGAACCGCACTTTGATTGTAAAATGACCAGAATTGGCTAGAAGACACGGCAAAGTAATTTTGCTTCATGATAACACACCATCACACACTTCAAAACTAGTTAAAGACATGTTATAAGATCTTGCCTGGGAAGTATTAACACACCTGCCATATTCACCAGACCTTGCTCCTTCAGATTACCACTTGTTCCAATCGATGGCACATGCACTTTCTGAGCAGCACTTTAAAACGTATGAAGAAGTGGAAAATTCGGTCTCTGAATGGTTTGCCTCAAAACAAGAAAAGTTCTATTGGGACGCTACCCACAAATTACCTAAAGATGGGGGAAATGTGTAGGTAGCTATGGACATTACTTTGAATAAAGCACTTTTGATGTTTCTCTTGAAATTATCGTCTTTTCTTTGATTACAAAATCTGCATTATTAACCGGTATACTACAAAGCCACGATAACCAAACAGCTTGATAATGGGATAATAACAGGCACATAGATAAATGTAACTGAACAGAGACCTCAGAAATCAATCCACACCAATATAATCAATTAATATTTGAAAAACAACATGAGAACATACAACAGAGTAAAGACAGTCTCTTCAATAAATGGTGCGGGGGACAGGAAAGAAGATGGCGGCGATATAGGCAGAC
>NW_006298955.1:0-555 GCF_000327345.1 Myotis davidii | reverse complement strand
TTAATGTTTTATATCCACATAAGTATCAACATATCATACAAAATCCACCTGCCAGCCTAGCTGGGCAGGCAGGAGGGGGGTCCATAGGGAGGGGGGGGGGGGGGGGTCCCTGGGAGCATAGAAAGCCAGGGTCCTTGTCCCAAAAGAGGAGAAAATGGGTTTACAGTCAAAGAAACAAAATCAGAACTCAACATGATCAAGGAGAAGTCTTGAAACTGCATCGAGTGGAGGTGCTGGGGGCAGCGGTGCATCTCGGCTGGCCCAGCGGTACCTGCAGCAGCCTCGGTTCCTGGGAAACCTGGGGTCAGAGAGGGCCCAGCTCTTGAGGTTATTTTTTTAATAATTTTGCTTTTGGGAGAAGGAGGGCTTCTGGGCAGCAGCTCCAGGTGGGGATCACCGGTGCAGGTTTCACCTCAGGAGGGGAAATTGGGTATGTGGGGTGATCCCACCCCCGCACCCAAATGTTACAGCTGAGGTTTCTTGGAAGTGGCCCAGGGAGTTCCTTACTGCCTGTTTCCTGCTCTGACCCCAGGTCTATGGCTTAAAAATCAGAGC
>NW_006298954.1:0-355 GCF_000327345.1 Myotis davidii | reverse complement strand
CCACTGAGCCAAACCGGTTTTGGCAATTCATTTCTTTAAAAAAGAAAAAGGTAAAATGTTTCTGAGTGGTCAAATAAGAGAAGGCCCGAGAAAGGCCCTGTGGGTGGTCAGCAGGGACCCAGCGGGGCGGTGGAGTGGTGAGGGGGAAACCGACCAGAGGGGCTTCTGCAGAAACGGGGGCGAGGAATGGGGCACCAGCCCCCATAAGCCCCTGGGAAAAGGCAGAGACAGGGCAGCAGCGGGCGGGGGTGTGGGGACAAGGAGGTGTTTTTGTTTGAAATGGACAATATCGCAGCATTTTTATGCTGATGGGAATGGTGCCATAGATGAGGGGAAACCCGACCAAAGATGCGGG
>NW_006298953.1:0-279 GCF_000327345.1 Myotis davidii | reverse complement strand
GCTGCCTACTGCACACCTCCCACCGGGGATGTGTCCACAAACCGGGTACATGCCCTTGACCGGAATCGAACCCGGGACCCTTCAGTCCGCAGGCCTACGCTCTATCCACTGAGCCAAACCGGTTTCGGCATTAATTCACCTCTTCTAAATTGAGTTTGTTTTCTACTTGTGTCTTCCCATGTTTCAGGTTTTAGCTCCTAAGTAAGAAAACCAGAAAACCAGTAGGGCTGAAATACCTAAGAGAAAGGAGAGAGAGAGAGAGAAAGAAAGAAAGAAAGA
>NW_006298952.1:0-599 GCF_000327345.1 Myotis davidii | reverse complement strand
ATTCCGTTTCAGAAGAATAGTTCTAGAATACTGTATGTTGTATCTGTATATTGTATTGTGTGTTCACCACCCCAAGTCAAGTCTCCTTTCATCACCATTTATCACCCCTATATCCCTTCTATGTTTCTCCCACCTCCTTTCCCTCTGATAATCACCACATTGCTACCTCTGCCTATGAGCGGTTTTTTATGCTTTTTTTTCTTAACCCCTTTCTTTTTATTTTTATATTTTCAAAGATAATTTTGAATAATATCATATCGATTACAAGTTGAATTGGACAAATTTGCACCCTTGATTTACAGTCATTTCCAATAGGTGATACAAAGAATATGACTGGTAAACCCTACCTCCACTAAAACCATTCTAGAATTTCAGGCTCACAATAATGATCCATTAACGTGATGATATTATACAAACTTATCTTTGAAAATAGAAAAACAAGAAGCAACGGAGTCCTTTCTAGACCAGACTATGTTCATCCCTGCAGGCGTAACAAGATCCAGTTGCCTGCCCCTGAAACTCATGCTTTTCCTCCAAACCCTCTAACCCTAGTCCCAACCTGCCACGAAGCTGGAGTTTCAGAATAAAAAGAAAACCTC
>NW_006298951.1:0-604 GCF_000327345.1 Myotis davidii | reverse complement strand
CAGAGACGTGCAGCGTGCGATGCTACATTTTTTCTAAATCATGTTATAATTCCAAATAAAAACCATAGGCTCAGGCAACGTAGATGACTGGATGCAATTGAACCCCGCTGGATGAAGATGAAATAAAGTAGCGAGGTCGTTGTAGTGATTTGACCAGATGTGAACGAGCACTCCAAAACGAACAAAACTAAATCCGTACATGCTGTGTTGGTATAAAACGTAGAATATGGCAGACGATTTTACATGACCCAGAAAACACAACAGAGCTGTTTTCTTGGGTGAAGTTACAATAATGTTCGAAGCGACTGGTTCTACAAGACACACGTGGCAACAGAAAAAAGAAAAGCATCTCTCTATTACTGCCAGTATTCAATACTAAACTATACAACATCAGTAGTTCAACAGCAAAATACATCACTGTGATCAACACGTTCAATCTTGATATCTGTATCAAATGTTATCCTTCGGTTCTGTTGGGAGGTGTAGTGAAGCCTTACCTAACCGAAACATACCGTTGGCACTGTTATATTTTGTCTTATCTCAAGTGGGATGTCTTGGAATAACCACACGATCAGCCAACGAAAATGATCTAGCAGCAATTGAA
>NW_006298950.1:0-357 GCF_000327345.1 Myotis davidii | reverse complement strand
ACCTTCCAGAGATTTGTAGTTTTATTTTAAAAATTGAACACAGGTCTTTTCACTTCAAAGGTTCTGGGACTGTGGTTGCATGAAGACAATCCTATATAATAAAACAGTAATATGCAAATCGACCTAACGGCAAAACAGTCACTATTATGCACATTGACCATGAGGGGGCAGACACTCAACGCAGCAGCTGCCCCTGGTTGTCAGGGCACTGGTGGGGGGTGGGGTGGGAAGGCGAGGAGTGGGCCTAAGCTGTGAGTTGGACAGCCCCTGAGGACTCCCAGACTGCTAAAGGGCGCAGGCCTGTCTAAGGGGACCCCCACACTGCCAGTGCACAAATGTCGTGCACTGGGCCTCTAG
>NW_006298949.1:0-323 GCF_000327345.1 Myotis davidii | reverse complement strand
ACAGTTTCTGTATGCCACACCATGAGAGCATTTGACATACTGTGGCACTTCCTTAGCTCTAGTATCTATTTGACTCTGAGCCCCTTCAGAGTTGGGACTGTATCCTTTTCTCTATCCCCAGCACCAGACATGTATTAGACCCGCCCAAAATACTGGATAAATATAACATCACTACAGTGTATCAGGTATAATCAGCAGGTTGATCTTCATTCTGTTCTTCTCTTAAAGCATCCTAGCATCCCTTTAGTTTAATTTTTAATTAGACGACACTGGTGGCAAAGAAAACACCTAAGTCCTATGTCTTTCCATAGTCAGGACACAGT
>NW_006298948.1:0-620 GCF_000327345.1 Myotis davidii | reverse complement strand
TGGACATTTC
Source organism: Myotis davidii (assembly GCF_000327345.1). NCBI lineage: Eukaryota > Metazoa > Chordata > Mammalia > Chiroptera > Vespertilionidae > Myotis > Myotis davidii. The sequence continues at coordinate 610 of NW_006298948.1, read as the reverse complement.
AACATCCTTCCAACCCCACAGTCAAGCACTTTTGTGAACAAAAACGAATAGTGATGGCTAAATAATCATGGCTCATATGGCATTATCAAACTTTAAAAACGAGAAGAAGGAAACCTGGAAATGCTATTACTTGAACCACAGTGCTAGAATTTTATTAAAAGACTAAACTTATGTCTGTGTGTATATCAACTCTTAGCACCCATCCATTCTCTGTCTTGCATGCATCATCTCTTCACTCATTATCTGTCCTGGGTGCCAACCACCATGCATCACCCACCTGCCATCCTCTGTCATGCCTCATCTACCTCTCCTCATCAGTTGTTAAGGATAGTAATCCTGAGCCACTTTGTGGGTGCTGTGAGGTTCCCTTTTCCCCCAGGCATCCCAGTCCTCCATTTTATACCGTCTACTTCTCCCCTCCCAGGGGCTGTAGAAAGGTTTACAGAGAATAAAACAGCGCAGAGAAAACCTTATTTTGCTTTGCAGTTATCTTGCAGAAAGCTGGGAGCCTTGAGTACAGCGTAGCCCAGATGACCAGAAGACACCTGGCATAAGAGGAACCAAGGACAGACCAGGCCCTCATGTCAGCAGAGTGGCTTGCAGCCAGAAA
>NW_006298947.1:1880-2479 GCF_000327345.1 Myotis davidii | reverse complement strand
GTGAGATCATGCCAGCAGGGGAGGGCAATTGGGAGCAAGATCAGGCCGGTAGGGTAGGGCTGTTGGGGTGAGATCAGGCTGGCAGGGGTGGGCAGTTGGGGCCAACCAGGCCGGCAGGGGAAAGCAGTTGGCGGCAAGATCAGGCCGGCAGGAGAGGGCAGTTAGGGGTGATCTGGAAGGTAGGAAGAGACAGTTAGAGGCAATCAGGCAGGCAGGCAGGTGAGCAGTTAGAAGCCAGCAGTCCCAGATTGTGAGAGTGATGTTGGACTACCAGTTTAGGCCCAATCCCACAGGCCTAAATCGGCAGTCAGACATACCCCAAAGGGTCCCCGATTGGAGAGGGTGCTGGCTGGGCTGAGGGAACACCCGTCCCCCCACTGTGCATGAATTTCATGCACTGGGCCACTAGTAGGAGATAAAACTAGAAAGATGGTCTGAATTGAGGGAAAGGGAAGGTCACCTTATTCCACTAACAGGTGCTATACATGTGCCAAATCCTAAATCCTAACCACAAGCACTGTGTGCCTACTGTGTGGAAGGCCCTTTGCTAGGCATTTGGGACACCAGAAGGAATGAGGCTTTGAAGGATGGGGGAAAAT
>NW_006298947.1:0-816 GCF_000327345.1 Myotis davidii | reverse complement strand
AAATTTTGTTTTTTTATAAAATATAATATTTTATATTTTTATAAAAATCTTATATAATAAAAGCCTAATATGCAAATTGTCCCCTCAACCAGGAGTTTGACTAGGAATTCGACCACTTGCTATGATGTGCACTGACCGCCAGGGGGTGATGCAGAACATGGCAGGCATCGGCAATGCGCTGCGACCTCTCTCTGACTACTTGGGGTCAGGGGTGATGAGGATGGAGGTGCAGTGAGAATGCAGGGTGTTTGCCAAATCTGCTGTCACTTCCTCTGCTACCCTCTCCTGGGACACCAGGGCTCATGCGCTGGGGAAGCCCCTACACTCAGGTGTAGGGGCCCGCGAGGAGCCCACCTTGCACCCACCAGGCCTCTTCCGGGTTAGCTGGCCACAGCTGCTGGGACCGCAGGGGCTGGTCGGGTTCCCCATGGGTTCACGCAAGAGCCGGTCTGTGAGGCCAGCCGGGAGGGAGCACGCTGCCTGCTGGTTTCCGTTCGGTGCTGCTGAGTGGCCCAGAGGCCCACATTGCGCCCAGCCCACGGCGTCTGGCTGTGCTCACCACATCTCCATGTGGGGACTCGGGCACAGTGACTCAGGCAGAGGGGGGCATGCAAGGGCCCGGGGATCTAGGTGCTGCCCAGGGCCCAGAGGTCAGCTGGGACCTGCCCTTCCGTGCCAGATGCTCATGCTTCGATTGCCAGGCAGGCTTAGGGACTGCACCCATGCAGAAATTTTGTGCACTAAGCCTCTAGTTAGTTATAAATGAAAGTATACTAGAATTTATTAATATGTATATATAAATAAAATATAATTATA
>NW_006298946.1:0-379 GCF_000327345.1 Myotis davidii | reverse complement strand
CTGTGAGTGACAGGGTGCGGCGCCCCAACATACCCCCCCCACAGGCCCTGCTCTATGTGTGATCGGGTAGAGCCATAACCTCCCCATCGGCCCTGCCCTGAGTGTGACAGTAGCGGCGCCCCAACCCCCTGATTGGCCCTGTTCTGTCAGTAATAGAAGACAGTGCCCCAGCCCCCTGATCCGCCCTGCTCTGTGTGTGACAGGGGCCGGTGCCCCAACTCCCCTATAGGCCCTACTCTGTGACAGGGGAAAGCTACCCAACCCCCCAGATGGGCCCTGCTTTGTTCATGATGGGGGGAGCTCCCCAAGCCCCTTATGGGCCCTGCTCTGTACGTGACAGGCTGCCCCCCAGCCCCCAGATTGGCCCTGCTCTGTGCAT
>NW_006298945.1:0-250 GCF_000327345.1 Myotis davidii | reverse complement strand
TTTGAGAAAGACAAACATTGCTCTCTTGACTTGTTTATACAAACAACATGACCCTGAAGACCCAGTGATTGTCTCACCAGTAAATAAATAAATAAATAAATAAATACACACAAGATAGAAAACCCAGAGATATTATTATTTTTTTTTTATCCCTTAAGACCTTCCAGTGTTATTGGTAGAAAGAGTCAATTTAGCCTTCTCCTGAAACCTGCCTTTTAGGTTTGCTCTCAAATTCCTTCTAACTAAGGAA
>NW_006298944.1:0-456 GCF_000327345.1 Myotis davidii | reverse complement strand
TTTTTTTTTTTGCAATTAGAGAGTGCTATTCAGTTAAGAGAACAAAAATTGTTTAATAAAAGCTATCAGAGACACAATTGTTTAATAAAAGCTGCATCAGAGACAACTGAAGATGAAAACATCACCATCCCCACATGTAACTAATTTGTGCTGCGCAGCAAGAGCCTGCTTTAAACTTCCATGCCAATGTACAACCCCCATACTGTGCCGGGCAAGGTTAGTGGCCATTGAAAGTAGCACCAACACAGGCCTATCCAGACACACACTGGGCCCTGCCAATGTGGCTCAGTTGGTTGGAGCTTTGTCCTGTGCATCGAAGGGTCCTGGGTTCAATTTCCAGTCAGGGCTCATACCTAGGTCTAGGTTTGATTCCCCGTTAGAGGCAGCCGATCAATGTTTTTCTCTCTCCCTTCGTCTCTCTCGAAAATAAATAAAGACACATATCATCAGTGAGGA
>NW_006298943.1:9701-10615 GCF_000327345.1 Myotis davidii | reverse complement strand
CAATGTGTTTCTCTCACATTGACATTTCTCTCTTTCTTTTTCTTTTTTCCACTGTTTTTAAAAATCAGTGGAAAAAATGTCCTTGGGTGAAGAACTAAAAAAAAAAAAAAAAAAAGGGTGGGGGGTGTACACCGTTCTCCCTGGGCCCAAATTGCTCTACATGACATTGTTTCATTCAGGCCTGGGGTAAGGAAGACCTATGTGGCTCTCCTTTCCTGCTGCCTATTTCAGACATAACTGGTGCAGCAAACATCTCAGTTCTATCCCCCTGACACCCTCTGCCCCAAAGACATTGTCAAACCCAAGCGCATGAATCTCACAGTCCAGTCCATGGCCCCTCTTTGCTCTTATTTTTTAAATTGATTAACTATTCATGGCCTTACTCATCCACTAAGAATGAATTTGTTGCCTGGCTGGTGTTGCTCAGTGGTTGAGTGTCAACCAATAAACCAGGAGGTCACAGTTTGATTCCTGGTCAGGGCATATTCCTGGGTTGCAGGTTTGAGCCCAGGGTGGGGCGAGCTGGGGGCAATGATCAATGATTCTCTCATTATTGTTATTTTTCTCTACCTCTCCCCCTCTTCCTTCCTCTCTGAAATCATAAAATATATATCTTTTTTTTAAAAAGCATGAATTTGTTGCATTCCTTTACAAGTTCCACTGGGAATTTTTTAATTAACATTGCTTGAATGTATAAATTAATTTGGGGAGAATTAATATCTTTTTTGTCGTTAATTCTCATCGAGGATATGTTTTTCCATGGACTTTTAGAGAGAGGAGGAGGGAGTGAGGGTAAAAAGAGAGAGAAAGAGAGATACAGATAGAGATAGAGAGAGAGAGAAAGAGAGAGAGAGAGAAACATTGATGTAAGACACATCGATTGGTTGACTACTGTACACACATCAGGCCAAATT
>NW_006298943.1:5645-6117 GCF_000327345.1 Myotis davidii | reverse complement strand
TTGGGGGAGGGAAAGCAGAGGACCGCCATCCACTGCCCCATGAGGAGTCTACAAACCTTACTCTGTTTTCTCTTTCCAGCAAGACTGTACATTCATTTAAAATAATTACTCTCTTATGCATTTGTGCTGTATGGGGTCTGTGCCGGTCGAGTGCACAGGGTAATGTTTCTGGTCTCATTACAGGCTGCCCAGGAGATTTGGTCCTAACTGCTCCGTTGCTCCCTCAGTGCCACCTTGGTGACTCCTAGACAGTGTTGAGTTCAGGGTTGATGAAAATAAGAGCCAGCTCTTTCTTGTGGCTGAGCCAGCTGAGCAGGCCTTTCTGTGCCCTGGAGCTGAGAGCTGAGCATATAGTCAGAGTGATGGAAGCATCTTCCAGGGCTCCGGGGAGATTTGGTGAGCCTGCCTGTCAGTTTTGAAGCTCAAGAGCTTTAGAATGTATTCAAAAGGGGTTTCATTTCTGACACATCTA
>NW_006298943.1:4804-5558 GCF_000327345.1 Myotis davidii | reverse complement strand
CCTGAGGGAATGACCAGTAAAGCAAGGTCCTGGCGGGAGGAGACAGCCCCTCACTGCACACCTTCCAACAGCCTGGGTGCCCCTTGCTGGAGCCCCTCACCCTTCCTCTCCGCATCCAGGGGGCCCTGCTTTGGCCCCTTCAACTCTGACAGCTGAGCCACCCCTGACCTGTGGCTGCGGGGAAGAGCGCGTCTACTGTATTTCTTCAAGGTTGCACAACGGGGAAATGACCTGTGCGTGAAGACTGGTCACTGCTGTCCAGTAAGTGTCCTTTGCACCTTTTTAGGAGAAATGATCCAGAGGGACTTTCCCCAGGTGCCAAATCTGGCTTCTCTCCTGCCCCTCTCCACCCACATGATCCAGCAGGGAGGGCTCAGCATCAATAAATAGCAGCCAGCGGTCCCCAGCAGGCAGGGACCAGCAGCTCGGCTCCACCAGAGACCAGGTGAGGGGACACTCCCAGGAGGCCTTGCTCTACAAACCTTACTCTGTTTTCTCTTTCCAGAAAGACTGTACATTCATTTAAAATAATTACTCTCTTATGCACTTGTGCTGTATGGGGTCTGTGCTGACCCAGTGGCACAGGGTAATGTTTCTGGTCTCATTACAGGCTGCCCAGGAGATTTGGTCCTAACTGCTCCGTTGCTCCCTCAGTGCCATCTTGGTGACTCCTAGACAGTGTTGGGTTCATGGTTGATGAAAATAAGAGCCAGCTCTTTCTTGTGGCTGGGCCAGCTGAGCAGGCCTTTCTGTG
>NW_006298943.1:0-991 GCF_000327345.1 Myotis davidii | reverse complement strand
TTTTTTTTCTAAGATATTTTTGTTGTGAGAACCTGGTTGAGCTCCTGAAGGTAAATCTCACAATATTGTAGAGAACCCCTTAAAACTGAGTCCCCCTAGAGGTTTTAACTCTCAGAGTTACCCCCGCTGAGCCTCCAGCAATTCACCAATTCTAGTTCAGGTTCCCCAGCGATTTCAGCTCCCACACTCCAGTGTGCCGGGATCCCTGGATCCATCTGTCTCCAATTGCAAGGGCAGTGATTTGCCCTGTGTCCTCACCTCTCATATGAATCCAAGAAGATTTGATTTTTCATTGTATTCAGCTTTTCGCTTGTTGTTAGGATGAAGTGGTGACTTCCAAGCTCCTTACATGTGGAACTGAAGCCGATCTTATTAATTTGGCAATTGAATATTTTATCAATTTTCCATTGAAATTTGACAAATTCAATTTTTCTACACTTTCAACTTCATGTCTTATTGCTCTTTATGATATTCTCTGTGTACTTGTTTCAAAAAAAGGGTTGTGGCGCAGTGGCTAAGTATTTCTGCACACAATAAAGGCTATCTTCTCCTCCCTTGGATCAGTGTAGGTCAGAATTTGTTGTATGACCCACCCACATTTCAATGTGCTAGAAAGTTGTAGAAAGGGTGCATTCCTGACCCTCTTCTTGTAGCTACTGAGCCAGGATCTTAGAGGAGGAGTGGAGCTGGGAATCAGCACTGAACAAGCCTCAGATTATTTTATGTATAATACCAATGAGAACAGCTGCCTCAGGTTTTGCTACCACCTAGTGAGAGGTACTTGGAGAAAACGCCCCATCTATCAGGAAAACATGGAATGAATGTCAAGCAGGCATCACAGAAAGAACAGTCATTGTGCCCTGACAGAGAGAGACTATTGGATAGAATCATCAAATACCAAGTATATGAAATTATTAGGAAAATCTCCATAGAACAAAGCACATAAAGAAAAATTACAACATCATGATCTTTCTTTTTTCCAAATGAGTTA
>NW_006298942.1:2306-3195 GCF_000327345.1 Myotis davidii | reverse complement strand
ACTTGACACTTGAATAACTAAGCACATCCTGGATACTCCACAGGGTGAGGACTTTTGGAAGGTTGTACCAGATGTCTGCTGACTTTGTCACGTGCACCTTCTCTCTTTACTGATTTTGCTTTAAACCTTTCACTGTAATAAAACTCCTGTATGAGCACACCTATATGATGAGTCCTGTATATTTCTTAGTGAATAAACAAACCTAGAATTGGGTTGAGAAACATCTAACAAAATTGCATTATGTGAAAATATCATTTGGGTTGATGTCTTATACATGATTACAGAACAAAAGTTGATTTGACTGAATACCTGTCCTTGATTTTCTTTCGGTCGGTGCTTGTTTTAGAGTTTTCCGTAGATCTATAACAATTAGAATAAAGACATGAGAGGGACAAATGAATCACTGATGTCAGAAAATTATGTGACACTAGCAACATTCCCATTTAGTCAGAATAAGAAATACAGAATCCTAATAATTGACATGTTCTATAGTATCAAAATTTCAATAAAGGAAAGGAAGACATCTCATTGACAAATTTCTCTAACTGATCAGGGTTTAATTCCCTTTTAATACAGTTATGAATCCATCAACTAACTGGTCTAAATGAAAAAAAAATTATCTAGAATATATAAAAGCCCAGAGAGCATTAGGGCAGTACAACCAGAATGACCAGAATGACAAGAATGACCAGTGGCTATGATGCCCACCGTGGCAGCCAAAGAGCCTAATCTGGCCGAGATCCCCCTCCCTGGGCAGCCCCCATGCCCCAGTAGCTGGCCTGGCCTCCATTCTGCCCCCAACTCCCTGATCTGGGGCTTTGCCGGCCCCCAACCACCCATTGCCCCTCCCCACAGCTGGCCCTTACCCTAACCGGCCCCCATCACCCCT
>NW_006298942.1:0-1422 GCF_000327345.1 Myotis davidii | reverse complement strand
CCATGAGGCAAGCATTATCCTAAATCTAAAACTAAAGACACTACAAAGAAAAAGAATTACAGGCCAATATCCCTGATGTACAGAGATACTAAAATCCTCAAAAAATATTACCAAATCAGATTCAGCAATATATTAAAAAGATCATACACCATGATCAAGTGGAATTTATTTCAAGGTGGCAAGGCTGGTACAATATTTCTGACTCAGTAAACATGACACATCACATAAACAAATTGAAAGATAACAATCACATGATCATATCAATAGACACAGAGAAAGTGTTTAACAAAATTCAACACCCATTTTTGATAAAAACTATTAGCAAGGTGGGAATTGAAGGATCATACCTCAACATAACAAAAGCCATATATGACAAACCCAGAGCCAACATCATACTCAATGGACAACAACTAAGACCATTTCCCCTAAGAACAGGAACTAGACAGGGATGCCCACTCTCACCACTCCAGTTCAACATAGTACTGGAAGTATTAGCCATTGCAGTTAGACAAGAAGAAATAAAAGGAATCCAAATTGAGAAAGAAGGAGTAAAACTGTCCTTATTTGCAGATGACATGATAGTGTACATAAAAAACCCTAAAGACTCCATCAAAAAACTATTAGACTTAATAAATGAATTCTGCAATGTAGCACGATAGAAAATCAACGACAAGAAATCTATGGCATTTCTATACACCAGTAGTGAACTTGCAGAAAGTGAGAGTAAAAAAGCAATCCCATTTACCATCACACCTAAAAACTTAAGATACCTCGGAATAATCTTAACTATAGAGGTAAAAGACCTCTACTCAGAAAACTACAGGACGTTGAAAAAAGAGACAGAAGAAGAGAAATACATGGAAGAACATACCATGTTCATGACTGGTAGAATCAAAATCATCAAAATGTCCATACTACCCAAAGCAATCTATAAATTCAATGCACTTCCCATTAAATACCAACAGCATATTTCACAAACCTAGAACGAACTCTCCAAAAATTCATCTGGAATAAAAAAAGACCCCAAATAGCTGCAGCAATTCTGAGAAAGAAGAACAAAGTAGGTGGGATCTCAATACCAGATATCAAGCTCTATTACAAAGCCACAGTTCTCAAAAATGCCTGGTCCTGGCACAAGAACAGACATATAGATCAATGGAACAGAATAGAAAACTAAGAAATCAAACAGAACCAATATGCTCAATTAATATTCGACGGTGGAGTCAAGACAGTATCTGCAATAAATGGTGTTGGGAAAATTGGACAGATACATGCACAAAAATAAAAGTAGACCACCAACTTACACCATACACAAAAATAAACTCAAAATGGATAAAGGACTTAAATGTAAGATGGGAAACCATAAATATACTTGAGGTATCCAAAGGGAACCAAATCTCAGACATATGCCGAAGCAATTTC
>NW_006298941.1:0-235 GCF_000327345.1 Myotis davidii | reverse complement strand
AGGGGTAAAAAGAAAGGAGAGAGAAAAACTAAAACAGTGTCAGGAGAAGAGATACAGGATGAAAAAGGAAGAAGTGAGAAGGAAAGGGTGGGAAAAAATAAAAAAATAAGATAAAATAAAATAATGATAAAAAATAAAAACAGAGTGAAGAAAAATAATACAAAAAAGATAAAAAGAAAAAAATATATTTATAATAAAAGATTAAAAAAAAGTGAAGTGTTGTTTGCTTCAGCTG
>NW_006298940.1:0-242 GCF_000327345.1 Myotis davidii | reverse complement strand
CAGGGAGTGGGGACTCTCTGTATTTTCCATTTCCCTTTCTCCACAACACCATCCTCAGTGCTCTCGACTTCCTGGGTCTGGGGAACGTTCCCACAATGAGAGACTCCAGTGCAGCCCAGGCCCCTGTGTGCTGACCTCAGGCCCCTGTACCGACGTTGCTCTCTGACAGGCTCTCCTGTCCCCATGTTTCCCTCTAACAGGCCCCCGGGTCCCACCTTTCCCTCTGACAGGCCCACCTGGGC
>NW_006298939.1:0-406 GCF_000327345.1 Myotis davidii | reverse complement strand
CCTTTCTGTAAGAAATCAATAAAATATATTTAAGCAAAAAAAAGAGGAGGAAAGGAACCGTGCGCCCAGGAATGAAAGCAGCCTGTGGACGCTGGGAAAGGCAAGGAAATGAATTCTCCCTTAGAGCCCCCAGGAAGCAACACGCCCCTAAGGGCCCCATATGTTAGCCCAGCAAGACAAGTGTCAGACTCCCACCCTCAGAATTGTAAGAGAATACATTTGTGTTGTGTGTGTGTTTTTTAATATATTTTATTGATTATTTTCCCAGAGAAGAAGGGAGAGGGATAGAGAGTTAGAAACAACAATGAGAGACAAACCTTTCAGTCCACAGGCCGGCGCTCTATCCGTGAGCCAAACCAGTTAGGGCTACACTTGTGTTGTGTTAAGCCACTAAGTGTAGGATACT
>NW_006298938.1:0-263 GCF_000327345.1 Myotis davidii | reverse complement strand
GACTTTATACATTTGCTTAAACCACTTTTCCTCTTTAACCTTCACTGTGCACAGGCAGCTGGGTGACCAGGGGTAATTCAGTCCCCTTCTCTTGGGCTCGGTTTCCTCATCTGTCTAGTGGGTGGTGAGATCCATGATGTGTTGGACTTGAGTGCACAGCCGAACCTGGCCACATGTCCAGTCTCTGTCATCTCTTTGCTCAGTGAGTTTGGCCATGTTATTAAAGACTCAGTTCTTCAACATAGACTGATGAAAAGGGACAG
>NW_006298937.1:0-371 GCF_000327345.1 Myotis davidii | reverse complement strand
TGGAATAGTGTGAGGAGGATAGGTTTTAGTTCTCTGAATTTTTGGTAAAATGCCCCTATGAAGCCATCTGGCCCAGGGCCTTTGTTTGCTGGAAGTTTTTTGATTACTACTTCAATTTCCTCCATAGTTATTGGCCTATTCAGATTTTTTGATTCTTCCTGATTGAGTATTGAAAGTTCATATTTTTCTAGGAATATGTCCATTTCCTCTATGTTGACCAGTTTATTTGAATAGGGTTGTTCATAGTATTATTATTATTATTATTATTGTTATTTTTACAGTCCTTTGTATTTCTGTGTGGTCTGTTGTATTTTGCCTCTGTCATTTCTGATTTTTTTTTTATTTGGGTCCTCTTTCTTTGCTTCTTGGTA
>NW_006298936.1:0-633 GCF_000327345.1 Myotis davidii | reverse complement strand
AGTACTGATGGGGTGCTCATAATAATCTGGCCAGTCAGTCTACATAGATAGGCACTTGGGCTGTTTCTAGATCTTAGCTTTTATAAATAAGGCTGTTATGAACATAAAGATGCATATATTCTTTCTGATTGGTGTTTTGGGATTCTTAGAATATATTTCAATAAGTGAGATTGCTAGGTCAAAAGGCAGTTCTATTAAAAAAATTTTGAGAAATATTCATAATTTTTTTTTTAATGGGGCTGCACCAGTCTGCATTCCCACCAGCTGTGTACTAAAATTCCCTTTTCTCTGCATCTTTAGCAGCACTTGTTTGTTGATTTATTGATGGTACCTATTATGGCAGGTATGAAGTGATACCTCCTTGTGATTATAATTTGAATTTCTCAGATGATTAGTAACATTGAACATTTTTTCAAATGTCTATTGGCCGTCTGTATGTCCTCTTAGGAAAAGTGTCTATTTGGGTACTTTGCCCATTTTTTAATTGGATTGTCTTCCTGGTGTTGAGTTGTATGAGTTCTTTGTATGTTTTGGAAATTAAGCCCTTATCTAATATATCTTTGGTGAATACATTCTATCACATAGTGGATTTCTTTTTCAATTTTGTTGATGGTTTCTTTTTCTGTGCAGAAG
>NW_006298935.1:0-547 GCF_000327345.1 Myotis davidii | reverse complement strand
AATAGTCATGGGATGTAAAGTACAGCATAGGGATATAGCCAGCAGTCCTATATAATAAAAGGCTAATATACAAATTGACCGAAGGGTGGAATGACCAGTCGCTATGACGTGCACTGACCACCAGGGGGAAGACGCTCAACAGAAGCTTCCTGGCTTAGGCCCACTCCCTGCAGGAAAGTGGGCCTAAACCATTAGTTAGATATCCCCTGAGGGCTCCTGGACTGCCAGAGGGATGTTTGACTGCCAGCCGAACACAGCGAGCATGGGGAGCGGGCCTAAGCCGTCAGTCAGACATCCCCCGAGGGCTCCAAGACTGTGAGAGGGCGCAGGCCGGGCTGAGGGACTTCCACCCTGAGTGCACGAATTTCGTGCACAGGGCCTCTAGTATTCTAATAACTGTGTATGGTGTCAGATGGCTTTGAGATTTATCAGGATGATCAGTTAGTAAGTTATGTAATGTCTAATGACTGCGGTGTACACCTGAAGCTAAGAAAAAGTGATAAAATGTTAAAAGACGAAAGAAAAGAAGGAAGAGGAGGAGGAGGAG
>NW_006298934.1:0-482 GCF_000327345.1 Myotis davidii | reverse complement strand
TCCCCTTCCGAGGAGCAGCAACCATGTGAGCAATCTGACCTGTCCATGGATGAGCAACCACACGAGCAATCTTCCTACATCTGAGGAGCAGCAGCACTGCGAACCCTGCCCCCATCCAAGGAGCAGCAGCTGCGCACACCCTGCACTAGTCTGAAGAGCAGCAGCTGCACAAGCATCTTGGCCTCGTCCAAGGAGCAGCAACCACACGAGCACTCTGCCCAATCTGAGGAAAAGACGCTGTGTGGGCAGCCCACCCCTATTGAAAAGCAACAGTTCTGTGGGTGGCCATGCTCCATTCGAGGAGCAGCAGCAGCCCAACCCTGTCCAAGGAGCAGCCACACCAGCAGACCGCCCATGTCCGAGGAGCAGCAGTCCTACACAGCAGGCACCAGTCCAAGGAGCAGAGCCACAACAGCCTGCACCTGTCCGACGAGCAGCAAATGGGTAATTGGTGCGTCCCCGTCCGAGGAGGAGCAGCCTTG
>NW_006298933.1:0-862 GCF_000327345.1 Myotis davidii | reverse complement strand
ATAGATTCAATGCAATTCCCATTAAAATATCAACAGCCTATTTTACAGACCTAGAACAAACTCTCCAAAAATTCGTCTGGAATAAAAAAATACCACAAATAGCCGCAGCAGTCTTGAGGAAGAAAAACAAAGTTGGGGGATCTCAATACCAGATATTAAGTTATACTACAAAGCCACTGTTCTCAAAACTGCCTGGTACTGGCACAAGAACAGACATACAGACCAATGGAACAGCAGAGTATCCACAAATTGACCCAAGCCATTATGCTCAATTAATATTTGACAAAGGAGGCAAGAGCTTACCCTGGACTCAAGACAGTGTTGGGAATATTGGTCAGATACATTCAAAAAAATGAAACTAGAACACCAACTTAAACCATACACAAAAATAAGCACAAAAAGGATAAAGGACTTAAACATAAGATGGGAAACCATAAAAATCTTACAAGAACCGATAGGCAGCAAAATAACAGAGATATGTCGTAGCAATTCTTTACCGACACAGCTACCTATGACCTAGGGCAATGGAAGCTAAGGAGAAAATAAACAAATGGGACTATATCAAAATAAAAAGCTTCTGCAGAGAAAATAAAATCATCAACAAAACAACAAGAAAGCCCACTGCCTGGGAGAACATATTTGCTAATGTTACCTATCTACACTAATAAAAGAGAAAGATGCAAATTGACCTTACCTTTGTGACACCCATCAGCCAATCAGGTGTGAGTATGCAAATTAACTCAAAGATGGCAGGTTAATTTGCATACACAAGCACTGCGCATCTGGGGTGAGGTGGGGGGGAAGGTAGAAAGGTGGCTCTGGCTGGAATGAAGGCGGTGCAGGCAGCCAGGGGAAGGAAGGC
>NW_006298932.1:0-233 GCF_000327345.1 Myotis davidii | reverse complement strand
GATACAATCCCCAAATGAAATAAAAGGAAGAATCTCCAGAAAAAGAGCTAAATAAAATGGAGGCATGCAATTTATCAGACATAGAGTTCAAAGTAATAAAGATACTCAAGGAACTTAGTGAAAACTACAAGGATCATAATGGGAACTACAAGGAACTTAGTGGGAACTGCATCAACATGAAAAAGGACATAGAAACCATAAATAAGAACCATTCAGAAATGAAGAATACTACC
>NW_006298931.1:0-248 GCF_000327345.1 Myotis davidii | reverse complement strand
AAAAATGTTAATCTCAGGACATATATATATATATATAGTCAATAGACATATGGAAGGATGCTCAACATCACTAATCATCAGAGAAATGCAAACTAAAACCACAAGGAGATATCACCTCACACCTATCAGAATGGCTATCATCAATAATTCAACAAACAACCAGTGATGGTGAAGATGTGGAGAAAAGGGAACAATTATACACTGTTGGGGGAAATAGATTGGTGCAGCCACTATGGAAAACAGTATAG
>NW_006298930.1:0-264 GCF_000327345.1 Myotis davidii | reverse complement strand
TGAATACAAGTCCTTCGGTTGGTCTCTTACCTCCTGCCCCCAACCCACCCCAACACTCTCCATTGATTTCTTAGGGAGAGTGGAAGAGAGAGGGAAAGACAGAGAGAAAAATCAATGTGATAAAGAAACAGCAATTGGTTGCCTCCTGCAGGTGGCCTGACTAGGGCCAGGGCCAGGGAAGAGCCTGCAACTGTACTACATGCCATTTAAGGGACCAGGACCTTTTAATCTGCAGGCTGACACTCTGTTCACTGAGCCAAACTG
>NW_006298929.1:0-756 GCF_000327345.1 Myotis davidii | reverse complement strand
CCCCGGCGGCGCCAGGAATCCCGCGGATTGCCTCTCCCCCGTCAGGGGCTGTGCCTGTCTCAAGGGATGCGGCTGTCTGCCACGAGGTCTCCCTCTGACCCTTTGGGCTCAGAGGTCTGGCAAACTTTCCTGCCCAAATCCCTGTTTTGTTTTTTTTTACCTTTCCAAGGGAGTTCTGCCCTTCCCGGCTGCAAACCGTCTCACCAGCTGAGCACTTTCGCCAATTCGGGGTGGGCGTTATTAGTTTCAGCTGCTTACTCCATTTGCTCCGGGACCCGACCTGGGACGCCTCTGCCTATATTGCCGCCATCTTCTTTCTCGAGGATGACTTAATAGTCACAGTTTCTTACTTCCATCTTCTTCCTCGCCCATCACAGCCTGGGAACAGTCACCAGCGCCAAGCTACGCGTCCTTCTGTATGTTCCCTGCCTCTGCCCTAACACTCAACCATCCTCCTACTTCCTTCTGCTGCAGAGGGATGTTGTTAGAGGTCTGATTGAACAACTGAATGGACTCCCCTCCCTGGGGACTCCCCAGTCACTGACCTTTAGACCACTTCACAACTGACATTCTCTTTTGCTGAGTGCTGGCTAAGACCACTCTCCACTTGCTAACACCATTATCTGTCCCCTCTGGACCTGCCCAGAGAATTCTCTGCCCAGAGAAAGCCCTAGAGTCCTTTAAAATCTCTGATTCCCTGTCCCTGGGTGCTGGGACAGGGAATCATTTTGGGGCTCAGCCCATCTGATATCCAGA
>NW_006298928.1:0-280 GCF_000327345.1 Myotis davidii | reverse complement strand
CTATTTAACTCCGTTGACCATATTTTGATTGGGATGGTTATCTTCCTTTTGTTAAGTTTTATGAGTTCCCTGTAAATGTTGGAGTTTAAACCCTTATCAGTGATAACATTGGCAAATATGTTCTCCCATGCAGAGTGAGCTTTCTTGTTGTTAGGTTGATGGTTTCTTTTGCTGTGCAGAAGCCTTTTATTTTGATGTCCAATTTGTTTATTTTCCCTTTAGTTTACATTGTCTAGGAGCTATATTGGTGAAGATATTGCTTCGGGATATGTCTGAGATT
>NW_006298927.1:0-389 GCF_000327345.1 Myotis davidii | reverse complement strand
TTTTAGAAAATGTGATCTAGCAATTGATCTGGTTATTCAAGGGAGAAGTAGTTAGGATTCCATTCTAATAGTTCAGGAGCAAACTGATAAAGGCCTGAACTATGGCTGATACAGCAGAATAAAAAAACTCTGGAAGCAAGAAGGAAGTTTTGTAAAAAAAACAAACAAACAAAAAACAAGAAAAAAAAAACCCAAATCAACTAAATTAAGCATATGAGGGTAAAGGAGAGAAAGAAGTCCAAAATCACTTAGAAAACAATGGCATGGTTAAAAGTAATAAGGAAGTTGGAGAAAGTGGCTTTTTCCAGAAAAAAATAATGAATTTAATGTTTAGACATATTGAGATGTATAAATGACCAATAGAACTTTTTAGGGATGAATCTGAGCTT
>NW_006298926.1:0-293 GCF_000327345.1 Myotis davidii | reverse complement strand
CTGGGCTTCTCTTGTTGCTCTCTTTCTAATTCTGTAAGTTTTAGAGTTAGATAATTTATTACCTTTTTTTTGAGATAGGACTTTAATGCTATGAACTTCCCTTTCAGTATGGCTTTCACTGTGTCCCACAGATTTTAGATTGTTGTGTTTTCATTGCCATTTGTTCCCAGGATGTTTTTTATTTCTCCTTTTATTTCTTTGGTAACCCAATCATTATTTAATAACATGCTAATTAGCCTCCAAGTGTTTGAATTTTTTTATTGTATTGTAGTTGATTTCTAATATTATGCCAT
>NW_006298925.1:369-918 GCF_000327345.1 Myotis davidii | reverse complement strand
GCATTTTTATAGTTCTTTAGTTTACCAGACTTTACCTTGTGGTTTGTGTCACATGAACTTGACAGCTTCCTAAAACCTAGATAATTTTCTGATGAGGTCTTTGGCCATAATAACAAATGTGACTTTTTTCATTGTAAAATAAAATGCATTAATTTGGATCATCTTCACCGCTTCATAAATCAATATTCTACAAATGACCAATGTAAGATATTATAAAATCACATATGAGTAAACAGTTTGTTACAAGTATAATATAGACCAATGAATATTAACACAAAAGATTACAGCTTCATATTTCATGTTGGAAATAGTCTAAAACACTACCATCTGTGGATTTTGGTATAATATTAAAGAAGAATATCTGTAGTTGTATGCATGGCCATTAAAATAGTATTTTTTTTCTAACTACATATCTGTGTGAGGCCAGATTTTCTTTATATACCTCAACCCAAAGAGTATATTAAAACAGGTGGAATCGCCGAAACTGGTTTGGCTCAGTGGATAGAGCGTCGGCCTGCGGACTGAAAGGGCCCAGGTTCGATTCCAGCC
>NW_006298925.1:0-253 GCF_000327345.1 Myotis davidii | reverse complement strand
AAAATATATTTTTTTTAAAAAACAGGTGGAATGCAGAAGCAGATATGAGAATGTAGTTTTCTTCAACATCAAGGGGTTCCCAAAACTGTGAAACAATGTCACCAAATTTTCACTAGCTTTGAAAATATAGGTAACTTTCAAAAACTAAGTTTTTTAATGTTAAAATGTCTTGGTTTATTATTTTAAAGTAAATAATAACTATTTTTAAAATTCTCAGTTTATTTCCTATCCTATATAATAAAAGGGTAATATG
>NW_006298924.1:0-235 GCF_000327345.1 Myotis davidii | reverse complement strand
TGAAATGTTTGGATAAATGGATTAACGGGTCCCCTATACATAATCTCATCGCAGAAAAGGTCTTTGAAATATTCAGGAAGTAAAATTATTAATGGGAAATTTGGACTCTAGCCTGTTTGGCTCAGTGGATAGAGCATTGGCCCACAGACTCAAGGATCCCTGTCAAGGGCACATTCCTCAGATGCAGGCTCACTTCCTGGCTTGGGATGGGGTGCGGGCAGGAGGGAACCCATCG
>NW_006298923.1:1779-3122 GCF_000327345.1 Myotis davidii | reverse complement strand
GTTGGAGTGTTCATCTACCAGAGGTGATACCCAAGTTCTCCCAGGGGAAAACAATAATGAGTATCCCTCTATAAACAATGATTCAGAAATGGGTATTATGAGAAGATGAAAACATTAATGGTCTCCTTGAATAAATACCAGCAAGGGTATAAAGGAAATCTGTTTGTATTTTTGCATGTTTTCAGATGAAGGGGAGGGATCTAAAGAGGGGCAGGCATGTGAGAAGGGAGTACTGTAGAATTCTTTAATTGGGGCACCTGACAAGTCATTCCATACTGAGCCAAACGCCTAGAATAAGGAGCAGCAGAAGACTGAAGGGGGATTTTTTTCCTCAACACTTTCTCATACTGGCAAGGAAGAAAAGAAGCTGATGTTTAATTTAAGTTTGGATTGGGGTGTTGGGACGGATGGTGCTTGTCGCAGTCATGAGGAACAGGGTGTTGTGTTAGTGCTGGCAGTGTATAATAATGAATTTGATTTCCTTTTTACATGGTATACTATTGAATACTGTTAAACTATTGACAGGATTGTCAGCTCAAGATGTGAAGTTTTATGCCACAACTGGTACAATTTTTCCTTTAACAACTTGGTCTTGAACATCTTTGCAGGAAATTGGAGACACTAGAGAAGTGAAGTTTTACTCTGTTTCACTGATAATTCACTTCATGTTCCATTTGCCCCATACCCAAGTAAGATATTAGTAATAAGGGAAATTGGGTATGGGGTACATGGGTATTAACTTCACAATTTTTCTGTTAATCTGGAACTATTCTAAAGTAAATCGGGTGGGCCCCGCCGGCGGCGAAGGAGAAGGGCGGTCCTGTCTGCATCAGGCTCGGCCCCCCTCCCTGCACTTCCGGAGATGGTTTCCCCCCTATGACGCCCCGCACCCCACGGATGAAGAGCTCTGAGCCACGCTGTGCCCACAGGTTCCGATGGCCAAGGAGGCGCGTGGCCCTGTCACCTTCGAGGACGTGGCCGTGTACTTCTCCCGGGAGGAGTGGACGCTCCTCACCCCTACGCAGAGGAGCCTGTACCGGGAGGTGATGCTGCAGAACTCCGCGCTCACCATCTGGCTGGGGTTTCCCTGGAGACTGGATGACGCACAGGCCCCTCTGCAGGACTTCTCTGCACTGTGCTCCTTCAGGCGCTGGGGAAGGTTTGCATTGAACCAAAACCTCCTTGCACATGCTCCACACGTGTAGGGGCTCTCCTCAGGATGTGTTCCTTGATGCTCATCGAGGTGCAAAGTGTCTTTCATAAATGGGCCACACATGTCACAGGTATCAGTCTTCTCAGTAGAAGGATGTGTGTTGGGGATCATGACCTGGGAGTCCCCTTCT
>NW_006298923.1:0-818 GCF_000327345.1 Myotis davidii | reverse complement strand
TGTGGAGCCAGGGAGATGAGAGAGAGAGAGAGAGAGAGAGAGAGAGAGAGAGAGAGAGAGAGAGAGAGAGAAAGAGAGAGAGAGAGAGAGAGGTTGGGGAAAAATTTTAGGAGGTAAGAGGAAGGTCTCTTTTCTATAACCAGAGCGTCTGAGACTTCTGCATCCTTTGCCACCCCTGCCCCTCCTGAATGGTCCACCTGTGGCTTTGTGATGTCAGGTCACACCATAGCAACCACGGATTTTGGGCAACCAGAGCTGAAGTAGCGGCTACTCATTGACCTAGAGAGTATATAGAGAGGCCAGGACCCTTTGAGTAGTGTATGTTGCCTCAAGATAGCCAAACTTACTAAGAAGAATTTGTAGACTAGTGGAGATAAGGAAGAAAGTCCAAACACAAGGATGAATGAAGAAACTGCAAGACCTAAAGTGAATTAGAAGTCAGTTTCACAACTGGATGACGAAGAGGTGGATAAGGTCAGAATACCTTATTCAAATGCTGCCCCTTCCCTCGCTATGGTGTTGGGAGGGCGTTAGGGCCGCAACGCAAGCCAGGCTACAACACCGTGACCCCACCATGGCGATGAGGGTGGGAGGGCCAGAGTGCAGGCCATGCATCAACCCCAGACACCCGCCCTGGCAATCGAGGGCAGGAGGTCCAGAGCGCAAGGCACGGACAGGATTGTTATTTCATAGACTTGATTTTTACTTCATATAATGTGTTGATACCTCATAGACAGGATTGTGACTTCATAGAGAGGATTATTACGTCATAGACTGGATTGTGCCATTATAGAGAGGATTGTTACTTCATAGACAGG
>NW_006298922.1:0-222 GCF_000327345.1 Myotis davidii | reverse complement strand
ATTGGCCTGGAGGTCATTTCCTCCCAGTGATACTGACAACAATCAAGGTTTAACTACAACAAGACCGTGCACAAAGCCTACAAAGGGGTGCACGAAGAGTGTCCACCTCAGGTAACTGGGGAGGCTGAGCCACTGGACCCTATCCGACACCTAGCACACAAAGTCACTATACCAACACAGGGAAGCATATAAAAATGCAGAGACAAAGAAACAAGACACAAA
>NW_006298921.1:0-431 GCF_000327345.1 Myotis davidii | reverse complement strand
GCTGATAATTACTGATGAAATTGAAACAGTAATAATAATTTTAAAAAAAAACTGCCAGCTAACAAAAGCCCTGGTCTGGATGGCTTCACAGGGGAGTCTTACCAAACATTCAAATAAGAACTAACACCTATCCTCCTCCTCGAACTATTCAAAAACACCCAAGAAGAAGGAACTCTACCAAGCACTTTTTATGAGGCCAGCATTATCCCAATTCTAAAACCAGAAAAAGACACTAAAAAAAAGAGAGAGAGAGAATTACAGGCCCATATCCCTGATGAACATAGATGCTAAAACCCTCAACAAAATATTAGCAAATCGGATCCAGCAATATATTAAAAAGGTCATACACCATGACCAAGTGGGATTTATTCTAGGGGTGCAAGCCTGGTACAATATTGACAAATCAGTAAATGTGATACATCACATAAACA
>NW_006298920.1:0-223 GCF_000327345.1 Myotis davidii | reverse complement strand
TATATATATGTATATATATATACATATATATAACAATTAATTATATATATATCCCATATAATAAAAGGCCAGACCATAAGTGTAATGACCAGAATGACCGCTCCACCAGTCGCTATGAGGTGGGGGGCCGGCGAGGGGAACTGGCTGGCTGGTGGCGGCAGCAGCAGTGGCCAGGGACTGGCGAGCAGGTGGAAAATGGCCCTGATCGCAGGCTAGGCCTAGG
>NW_006298919.1:0-821 GCF_000327345.1 Myotis davidii | reverse complement strand
GTCAAGGTTAAAGGGTCCATGATTATTCAACTCGATTTTAAGGTTCAGGAGAGATCCAGAATTAGGTGTTTCTGGTGAACAAAGGCACATTGTAGAGAGCCGTAGGGGTTATGGCTTAGAGGGCCCAGTCTCCAGATGCATACACGAAATTGGAGTCCTGTCCTAAAAAATGACTAAAAATATAAAATGTTCTGAACTGAAATGTTTTTAAGAAGATTGCTATCACTCAGCAAGAGAAGTTGGTGATATATTTCAGTATACACACACACTAAACAAAGATGAGGAATCTCCATTCACATTGTGGAAAGTATTAGTATTTATTGACTGGGAGTACAAAATAATGATTACCCTATTGTGTTGATTAAGAATGCTACTTAATTCATTACAAGTTGATATTATATGAGAAAATGCCAATTAAAAATATTTGTACCATATAATTACACAATGATATCAGAACTCATAGTCATGGTTATAATTTTATAGAATATACATATAGACTTCAATCATGTGTGTGAATCAGAGATGAAGAGTAACTAAGGTTAATATCAGTAAAAACACACTCAAATGGAAATGCAGTGTTTTGTTTAAGCTAAAAAGAAAAGTCTCACACAATATTTTTAATTAAATGTTATTCAAAGCTTCATGTGGTATAATTAATCTTCTATTCAAGTTATAATATCCTATATAATAAAAGCCTAATATGCTAAGTGTTCAGTCGTCCAGTTGGCTGTCCAACCAATCAAAGCTTAATCTGCTAATGATATGCTCAACTGCTCCCTATGATGTGTATTGACCACCAGGGGGCAGACAGTCAACTGGTT
>NW_006298918.1:0-328 GCF_000327345.1 Myotis davidii | reverse complement strand
CACATTTTAAGAGTACTTGGGCTGCTATATGGAAGGTGACTATAGGTGAGCAAGCAGGATGCAGGAGTCATAATATTTATTATTTTTTTAAGTCTGTTTTTTTAAAAAGTATGTATGAAATATATATATTGATTTCAAAGAGGAAGGGAAAGGGAGAGAGAGATAGAAACATCAATGATGAGAGAGAATCATTGATAGGCTGTCTCCTGCACGCCCCCTACTGGGGATCAAGCCCGCAACCCTGGGCATATGCCCTTGATCAGAATCGAACTCGGAACCCTTCAGTCTACAGGCGGACACTCTATTCACTGAGTCAAACCAGCTAGGG
>NW_006298917.1:0-634 GCF_000327345.1 Myotis davidii | reverse complement strand
GTAGTGTGCTTAGGTATTTTGAATAACGGAAATTATTTTAAAATGGCCCCATTTTTAAGAATTAATAACCTTAGTATTCCAGATAAATTCAGACTTTTCCTTAGAATATTAGAGCTATGGCAGTTTTAATTTATCACATTACTTTTCTGTCATTTTGAATGGTAGAGAAGATGCTTTTAAAACACTAGTCACTGGATGAGCACACATTGATGAGGGGAAATGTTCAGAGAATAAGGTGTTTTCCCAGAAAAAGTTTATTTTTGGGGAGTGTTAAAATAGTGTGGTGTGGAAGGCTGAAGGAATGAAAGTTGAAAGCAGATAGGTAAAGTAAATGGATTCTGAAATTGCTTTAATTACCTAACAACATTTTTCAACCCTGCCGAGGAATATGAATGTATTAAATTTTTCTTTCTAGTGTTCATCACTATTAGGAAGGAAGATCTTAAAAAGTTCATATGGAAATTTTCTATGTAGCTAGACATAACATTTTGTCCCTGTGTACTATCCAAAAGTGTCAATTGCCTTAAAAATATTTTGTTTTTACTTGTTTTGTTTACTTTTTTTAAATAAACCTCCTAAGGTATGCAGGGAAATAGAGCACTTACATACCTGAGTAACAAAACATGATCATAAT
>NW_006298916.1:0-552 GCF_000327345.1 Myotis davidii | reverse complement strand
ATAAAATGTTTGTTGTTTTAAGCCACTTAGTTCGGGGTGGCAAGTCTCCCAGAAGCTGAGGATGGTGCACCAGCCAAGTAATGGGAACCTAGGGGAAGTCCTCACCAATGTACTCCACAGTGGACAACGAACAGGGTTAGCCAGAGGTAGTTATACACATATTCATATTCACATGCATATGTATCTATGTACATATACACATGCATTAAAATCTGCATGTATGCACACATGCATGCACACACACATTCATGCATGCATATATGCACACACATATATAATATACATGTGCCCATACATACAATCTACATACATGTGTGCATATACACACATTTACAAGAATCTACATGCATACACATGCACATCTACATACACACATTTTTATTGAGGTTAGCACATAAGTGTATACGAACATCAATTGAAACATTTCATTACATTTTCTTTCGGTTCTGAAAATCAAACAGTATATATATGTGTGTGTGTGTGTGTGTGTGTGTGTGTGTGTGTGTATTTATAATTATGCTTTATTGTTGAAAGTACTACATATGTCTCCTT
>NW_006298915.1:0-260 GCF_000327345.1 Myotis davidii | reverse complement strand
TGACAGGGGGCAGCGCCCAAACCCCCTGATAGAGGTACGGCTCTGTGTGTGACAGGGGGTGGGGCCACAACCTCCCTATCGGCCCTGCTGTGTTCGTGACAGGGGAAGGCGCCCCAACCCCCGCATCTGCCCTGCTCTGTGCCTGATGGGGGGAGCTCCCCAACACCCTGATCACCCTGCTGTGTGTGAGACAGGGTGCGGCGCCCTAAACCCTCTCCCCCCATGGACCTTGCTCTGTGTGTAACAGGGTAGAGCCATAA
>NW_006298914.1:0-247 GCF_000327345.1 Myotis davidii | reverse complement strand
GGGTTCCTCCACCTTCGGTCACCCCAACATCTGCCCCATGTCCCCCTAGGACAGGGGTGGCGAACCTATGACACGCGTGTCAGAGGCGACACGCGAACTCATTTTTGGGGGGGTTGATTTTTCTTCGTTCCATGGCATTGAAATATATAAAATAAATATCAAAAAATACGTCTTTGTTTAACTGTGGTTGCAAATATCCAAAAATTTTCTATGGGTGACACAGCCCCAGAGTTAAGTGAGGGTTTTT
>NW_006298913.1:0-306 GCF_000327345.1 Myotis davidii | reverse complement strand
GGGACCTTTCAGTCTGTAGGCCAATGCTCTATCACTGAGCCAAACCAGTGAGGGCACTATTCCTAGATATCTTAATTTTTTTGGTGCAATGGTATATGGGATTATTTTTTTCATTTATCTTTCTGTGAGTTCATTATTGGCCTATAAAAAGGACATAGATTTCTGTGTGTTAATTTTGTATCCTGCTACATTGCCAAATTCATTTATTAGGTCTAGTAGTTTTTTTTTTTTTTATGGAGTCTTTTAGGTTTTCTATGTATAGTATCATGCAAACTGCGAATAAGGACAGTTTTACTTCTTCTTTTC
>NW_006298912.1:0-203 GCF_000327345.1 Myotis davidii | reverse complement strand
TACATTTCATGTCTAGTCTCTTTATTAATTTACATTGCAGCTGCTTCTCCAGATTCCTGAACCCTTGTAGATGCTGAAAAGACCCCAGCATGTACCCACCTATGTAAAAGAAACATGTGTCTATTTTACTTTTTATCTATTAGTAATCCCAGAGGTACCTGCCCCTCTTTGCTTTCTCCCACCTTCCTAATCTGTCACCAATG
>NW_006298911.1:0-214 GCF_000327345.1 Myotis davidii | reverse complement strand
AGAATCATTGATCAGTTGCCTCCGGCACGCCCCTCAATGGGGAGAGAGCCCACAACCCAGGCATGTGCCCTGGCTGGAAATCAAACCATGACCTCCCGGTTCATAGGTCAATTTTCAACCACTGAGCCACACTGGCCGGCTGTTCCTAAACTTAACGTTTAATATAAGTGTCTGCTCTATCCTTCTTCTTTAGTTTGTATACATCTTATTATAT
>NW_006298910.1:5978-6534 GCF_000327345.1 Myotis davidii | reverse complement strand
TGCCTCTTTGAAGCATGGTGAATGCAGAGTTCAGGAGGACCCCACTGGACCACAAGCGCCTCAGGACAGGGCTTTGGCTAGAATTTATCTCTCTCGGCCCAGCCCAGGCCTGTGCAATGTTCTAGCGGGGAGGATGCTCAGCCTGTAGCCCATGGCACCTGCTCGCTGCCTCCCGCTGGCCAGCAGGCCTGACTGCACGCTTGGCTGCCCTCCCCACCCAGCAGCCGGGGCCTGGGCTCACCATCTCCTCTGCTTTCAGGTCTACGTTCAAGACATCCTTCAGCAGCAGCTGGCCGGCCAGGTGCTCCACGTGCTCCACCAGGAGCAAGGCCACCTCTATGTCTGTGGGGACGTGCGCATGGCCCGCGATGTGGCCCACACCCTGAAGCAGCTGGTGGCTGCCAGGCTGAGCCTGAGTGAGGAGCAGGTGGAGGACTATTTCTTCCAGCTGAAGGTATGGCAGCCGGGTGCAGGCCAGGGATGCAAGTCAGGGGCCTGGGCCAGGGAGTCAGGGGAGCCAGGACCAGGGGAGTCAGGCTCAGCACAGGCAGGAAAG
>NW_006298910.1:1651-2912 GCF_000327345.1 Myotis davidii | reverse complement strand
CCCTCCCCTGCCCAGCAGACTGGTCTTCTTGCCCTGACTGGTCTCCTGTTCTACTGACTGTGCAAACCACATCCCTCATTCATTGACCCAGTCCCTACTGCACTCAGGCACTGTGCAAAGTGCTGGGGATGCACAAAGGGACAAGTCACAATCCCAAGCTCACAGGTTTGGGGAAGGACGGTTGGAGTGACAGAGACAGACATGTAAGTACAGTTACAACAGGACATGGTGCCTGGTGGGCATAGAGTTGTGAAATGTCCACTGAGACAGGGAGGCAGTGGGGCATCCAGCAACCTGCCAGGCAGGGAAGATGCCCCTGAGGAGCCACATTGAAGCAGGGCATTGAAGGGCAGTTAGGGGCTGGCTGGGTAGCAAAGGGTCCTTTTGGCACCAGGACAGCAGATGCAAAAGTGTGGTGGCCGGAAGGAGCCTGGAGTGAGCAGTGGAGGCTGATGGAGGGTCTTCATGGGTGAGGTGAGAGGCCGGCAGGTGGGCTGGGCAAGACTAGGGAGGAATCTGCTTCTCCAGCTGGGGTACTGGAGCTCTATTGAGGCGAGAGCCTTTACGGTTTTTAAGGAGGGAGTAGATGCCACTAGATTTGCTTTTGGAAAGGTCACTGTGGCAGTGTGGCAGTGTGAGGAGGTGAGGAGTGGAGAGTCAGGTGGTCTAATCCAAGACAGTGGCTTCAGGAAGGAGAGGCCTTGGTGCACTCCAGGGATATTAAGGAAGGGAGGGAAGAAGGAAGGATGCCTCCCAGATCAGGAGCCTGGGTGCTGGAGGAAAAGAACAAAAAGTAGTTAACATATAAATGCCAGGAGTCCCTCAGAAGGCTGATGGACTTTGATATTCAGCAAGGGCTGAGAATCAGCATATTATCACCTGCTGTTGGCTGAATGGCTGAAGGCAATCCGCTAAACACATAATCCTTTTATTGTTTACAAAACTTATCATTGATGTCTCTTTGCTTTGCTAAAGGTAAAATGTATATTTTAGTAAGTAAAATCTATGGGTCCAGAGATTCAGGTAGCCACTCCACTAGAGAGTAGGTTTCTGCCTCATTCCCCCATGCATTCTAAATTTAAATTTCTTGTCTAGTCTATCCATTTATGTGCAGCCCCTTCACCAGATCCTGAATCCTCACTGCAAAAGGTTGTGGCACCTGGGTGCCTGGTGGATGGAGATAGGGAACCTTGGGTGGGCATGCAGGGGCCTGTAGGCCCTTGCTGCCTGCTCACTGGAACTAGCCTCTCTCTCAGACCTT
>NW_006298910.1:0-272 GCF_000327345.1 Myotis davidii | reverse complement strand
GCTGACTGCTCTTTGGAATCAGGTGAGCCACAGGGACTGGGGTACGACTGCACCTCAGAGATCGTCCTCTGGAGACAGAATGCACGGGTGTCCTGTTAAAACAAAAGGCGACATGGAGTGAAGAGAAGCTTTAATGAGTCATGGAAGAGTGGAAAGGCAGGGGCTTGGACAAGAGGGAGGAAAACTGTCAGGCAGGGACACAGTAGGTGAGAGTGAGAGTGAAAGAGATGGCACCAAAGAGAGAGGAGCTCGTATTTGCTGTGGGCCTACTG
>NW_006298909.1:0-491 GCF_000327345.1 Myotis davidii | reverse complement strand
CTCAGCGGAAGCAGCAAAGTCTGGATGGGACGGCGACTTAACTGACTCTCCTCTAGCTCCATCCTGGTGCCCTTCAGGTCATCCGTGGAGGCAGTGAGAGCGTGCCATTTCCTGGGCCCGCGTACCCAAACTCATATAGCAGTAGTGGAGCAGGAGCTTATAGTGTCTGACAGTCTTCTAACTATGTTAGTTCTAAAGAGGGTCATGGTGGGGGACTGGACGTGGGGCGGGCAGGTGGCTAGGGTGGGTCTCTCGAGGGTCTTTATAATATTGAATTGGAGATCCCCCCCCCAAAGATCCAGCCCTGGCCAGTGAATCTCAGTGGTTAGCGCCTGGCGAACACACTGGAGGGTGGAAGGTTCTATCCCCTGTTAAGGTCACCTACCTGGGTTGCAGGTTCAATACCTGCCCCCGCCCCCATCAGTTTGTGGGTCAGTGTGTGAGGGAAGCAACTGATGCATGTGTTTCTCCTCTCACATTTATGTTTCTCT
>NW_006298908.1:0-201 GCF_000327345.1 Myotis davidii | reverse complement strand
AGGCAGAGCAGCATTAAGCAGACTGTCAAACTATAGCAGGAAGGCTGGGTTGGGTTGGGGGGCGGGGGTAAGAGATCAACCAAAGGACTTGTATGCATGCATATTAGCATAATCAATGGACACCAGACACTGGGGGGTAGGGAGACTGGGGGAAGTTCAAGGGGAGAAAATGAGACAAATGTACTACTCTTTGTAATATTT
>NW_006298907.1:0-217 GCF_000327345.1 Myotis davidii | reverse complement strand
GAATGACTGCTATCTAAGAATACTGTTGTTTTTATAAGTGGATTGCAGCTATATTATTTTCCTTGAGATATATATATATGAGTTCAGAGAGGAAGGGAGAGGGAGAGAGAGATAGAAACATCAATGATGAAAGAGGATCATCAATTGGCTGCCTCCCGCATACCTCCTACTGAGGGCCTAGTCTACAACCTGGACATGTGCACTGACCAGGAATCAA
>NW_006298906.1:0-218 GCF_000327345.1 Myotis davidii | reverse complement strand
GGCTGGACATGCCCTGGAGCCAAGCTCCCGCAGTCCCTCTCTGGCTGGCCGCACCTGGGGTGGCGCCTTGGCTCGAAGGGCATCTGCAGCGTGAGTGGGGTCCCTCCAGCAGGTGGGGTCTCTTGGTCTGGCCTGCGGGGATGGGGCCAAAACCGGCAGTCTGACATCTCCCGAGGGGTCCCTGTGTGCAAGAAGGCACTCTGCAAAGTTGCTGTCAC
>NW_006298905.1:0-233 GCF_000327345.1 Myotis davidii | reverse complement strand
CCGACGCTCTACCCACTGAGCCAAACCGGTCAGAGCCATCTGTCACCTCCCCGCGTGGCTGTAGATGGAGCACAGCTGATACACAGGTGTCAACAAGCACAGCTGTGCTACCCAGCGGTGGTCATCGGTGCAGCCACCCTGGCTCCGGGAGGCACCGAGAGCCTCCAGGCGTGCAGGGCACCTCACATTCTGCTCCAGGAGTGCTGTGACCTGGGGCACCCCTGCAGCATTTT
>NW_006298904.1:0-382 GCF_000327345.1 Myotis davidii | reverse complement strand
TTGCTACGACAAATGTCTGATATTTTGCTGCTATGGAGTCTTCTGAAATTTTTATGGCTTCTAGTCTTAAATTTAAGTCCTTTAAACATTTTGAGTTTATTTTTGTGCATGGGTTAAGTTGGTGATCTAGTTTCATTTTTTTGCATTGTATTTGACCAATTTCCCCAGTACCATTGTATTTTTTAATCACCTGTCTGCCCATAGACTATCTATATTAATATAAGGGTAATATGCTAATTAGACCATATAGACTGGATGTCTTCTGGACGTCCTTCTGGACAAAGGCTGAGGTAGAGGCATTTGGGGGCAACCAGGCAGGCAGGAAAAGGGGTCAAATTTTTCCTATATTAAATTTTCCTATATTTTTTCTATATTAGAAGAG
>NW_006298903.1:18971-19494 GCF_000327345.1 Myotis davidii | reverse complement strand
GAATCTTTGAGACCCCAGGTTGATGCCCCTGTCGACGCCCCCTCTCAGCAAGAAGTAGCTACGGAAGACGAACCCATGCCCTCTGACCTTGCCTGGACTCTCAATATTTTAACTATTACGAAAGCCTGGAATGATAGATCCTCCATTCCCCCAAGTGGTGGGCAGAGTATGACATAATCTGAAGCCCGGAAATACTGAGTGACTAACCATGTACCTTATATGGACTATACATTGAACGAACAAATCCACACCTGCCAAATATCCTAAGCCCTTGTCCTATATGGACCATACAGTAAGCCACCAATCAGTGTGCGCCGAGTACACTAAGACCCTACCTCTTCCCATTCCGCCCCTCAAAAGGCGTACTCCCCTTGCGAGACAGCCCGGCAGGTCTTTTTTTAATAAAGCCTGGAGTCCTGGTTTTCGGCCTCCGTCTGATCTTTCCGGTAGATTCGGCCGGAATTGGCCTGGTGGTTCAGAGGAAAACTGGCCTGGGCAGTGGAGAGAGGGAACATGGGGGCGG
>NW_006298903.1:16918-18369 GCF_000327345.1 Myotis davidii | reverse complement strand
CTTACTTTAATTACTTCATAAATTAGCTTTCTTCAATATAATCAAGGAATCATATAAATTCAGTTATATGAGAAGCCAAAATGTTAAACAATTAATTCTAGTAAAGTCCTCTGAAAGTTACCGAGACCTCCCATAATCCCTGTGTGTATGCAAATGAGTACTAGCTGAAAAAAATGCTGTTTTAAAGTAAAATTTTAAGCTTTATAAAAGGAGAAATTTTAAAATCTCTTCTGCTATTATTTACAAGGTAAACTTAAGGTTATTATTGAAGCATTAAATCTGATCGTTAGTAGTCACCATAAATAAAAAGAGAGTCACTTGACATGTATACGGGCTGTCAGCATCTGAAAAGCAATAATGCATGTTACTTGGTTTAAAAAAAGAGAAGAAAGTTTTTTTAAAAAGAATCTCTCTAAAGGTGGCCTAGAAATTACTCCAGGAAGAAATGAAAGGTGACTTCCTTCAAGTGTCTGGAAAACTGTAGTGAAAAGTTAATGTATTAGGCCTTAAAAAGAAGAGTAAATAATTTGCATCTTGCCTCCCTAAACAAAGCTTATGTGGGTATACTCAAAGACTAGTAGCAGAAATTCAGTTAGTGTTATTTACTGTCCACAGCCAAGGAGAAGCACAAGCAAAGTTAGAAAATAAGCCTTATTTCTGACTAATTTAAATTGGCAAACTGAAATAAGTATATATTTAGGGGAACTTTGTTGTACGAGGCAGGAACCTGTTCCTGGAGCTTTCACTAATTTTTTACTGATACTTCGTCTCATGGTAAAAACTGTTTATCTTGCAATGAATCCAGAGAAGTCATATTTCTGTGCAAAGAATTAAATTAAAAGCTATCAAGGCTGCATTGCAAGGTTTCCAAAAGCCTCTTAATATTATTTAAGTAAAAAAGGGGAGATAGTAATCTCCTGTAAGTAAATTACATCAAGCCTTAATTACTTAAAACAAAAATTTTTTTTTTACACTTAAAAGTTTTTTCACTTGTAATGCTGATAGCAAGACACACATGGTGTCAGAATAAGCCAAAAGAAAATAGTTTGGAAAAATGAAAATATCCCGAATCTAGTTTATAGAAAGGATTCCTTTATTAACCTTTGGTCAAGGAATATGTTTGTATATTTCCAGAAAACTCCTCCAAGCCCGTGTGGGTTCCCGCAACAATGGATCCGAGAGAGGAACTGACCAGAATATTCCAGCCACAGATGGCGATGGCCCCAAGCAACACGCTGAGGAGACTGAGGAGAAAAAGTGCAGAGATGGGGGATGGTAAAGACGCCTTGCCATGCTGGCAGACATCAGCTGTGTGTCGGTGCAGGTTGCCCAGGACAAAGCCAAAGAAGTTCGGACCTGCATTGACATTGCTCACCATTTCTCCACCATCCAGAACTAGAATATCATTGCTCTCATGTCACAAGGGACACTAATTGAGAAGGGAAACAATG
>NW_006298903.1:10835-16264 GCF_000327345.1 Myotis davidii | reverse complement strand
TTTAAACTTAAACTAGACAGGTAGGTACATTGTTATTAAGCTACCTATAGAGTTTAAGTACTGTTTTTATTTGGCGCCTCCCCCGCGCTGCGTTTCCTGTGGCCCACCTGTGCGGAATCTCCCGTCGCCCGACCAACCAACACCCCCCACTTCTTCTAAGGCCACTTCTTCAAAATAGACTCGCCCAGGCGGAAAACCGACTTCTGCACATGGGCCACGAAGTTTCAATCACACTGTACATGGTCCAGCAGGTTATAATTATGCATGAAGTTCATCAGAAGGCTGATGAACCTTGGGGCTTCGGCAAGGCAGAAGATCTGCATATATTATTGCCTGCTGCCAGCTGAGGGCAGTTCCCCCAACCTGATACTTTATTGTTTACCAAACCTTACCTTTGATTTGTATATGTGCTTTGCTATAGGGCAAAATGTGGGAATAAAAAGCCAGGGGTCCTAGAGCTTAATCACTAGAAGTAAGTTTCCCTCTGGCACCCCAAAATGCCTTCCAAATTCATATTTCTTCTCTAGTCTCTTCATTCATTTATGCACAGCCTCTTTTCCAGAATCCTGAACCCTTGTACACGTGGGAAAGACCCCAGGAGAGTGTGTCTGGATCTGGCCCTACAGGAGAGGGGCATTTAGGAAATGCGTTCTAACTGGGCATAGAAATCAGGGCAGAAGGGAAGAAAGCAGGAACATCTGAAGTTGCAGACAAGGGCCCCACCTCTCATCTGGCTCCCATGTTGGCTCTGTGAGTTTGCTAGCCTTGTCTTAGAGACACCAGCAGAGGGCAGCATGAAGCCACTGCTTCTGCTGCCCAGCTAAGCCCAATTACCCAAGAAAGGAAGCTGTGCCCAGAGCCATTTCCAAAATAAGTCTCACAGCTTCCCTCTTGGTTCCAGCTTGGAGCTGAGTCAAGCTCCAGAGAAGTTGTGGGGTCGCACAATTTTGGGGAGGACTGCAATTCCTTCGTTTATTTGTTTATTCATTTATTCACTCAACAGTTATTGAGAGTGAGGTGGTCCCCAGCCCTATTATGGGCCCTGGACTTCATTGAATGACTCAGGTGATCATACTAATCATAGTAACACCAAGAAGGAATGCTTGCACGGCATTCATCAGGGCCAGTGCTCTTCTGGCTGCCATACTTGTGCCAGTCCATTTATTCCTCATAGCCCTGTGAAGGGGGCACTATTCATATCCCATGTTTACCACGAAGAGAACTAATGGCCATAGTGTGTGTGACTTGCTCAGGACCTCAGCTGCACGGGGTGTGAACACAGGCAGTCTGGTTCCAGTGTCCTCTTTTTAAAAAAATATATATTTTTATTGATTTCAGAGAGGAAGGGACAGGGAGAGAGAGATAGAAACATCAGTGATGAGAGAGAATCATTGATTGGCTGCCTCCTGCATGCTCCCCACAGGGAATCAAGCCTGTAATCCAGGCATGTGCCCTTGACTGGAACGGCACCTTGAACCCTTCTCTCTGCAGGCCAACACTCTATCCACTGAGCCAAACCAGCTAGGGCTCTAGCGTCCTTTTAATGACTTTGCTACACTGAGAAAATCCAACAAGTAAATGGTCACGATGATTTCAGATGTCCGTCTACAACTGCCAATAAGAAAATAAACCTGGGTGTTGTAATGGGGACTGGGGCTGGAGTAGCCTTACATTCAATGGTCAGATAAAGGCTTTGAAGGGGAGGACAATGGTGGCAATAAGAGCCAGGACCTGCAGCAGGGGGATCATTTTATCACCGACCCAATCTCTTTTGAGCCCTGGTGTCCTGGTGCTCAGCTCAAGGGCACTTGTGCACACTTTGTCCATGACCAAGCATGCACGTACCTCACTCAGAACCCATGACACCAACCCAAGCCAATGCTGTTCCGTGAGGGGTGTGCATAGTAAGGCACCTGGATATAGGCTGGGGGTCAAGGGGTGGGGAGGTAGGGGCTGAGGCTGCTAACAGCAGGATGCTGGGAATTTCAACCACTGGGTCTCCTAGTTTCTATACAGAAACTCACATACTCACACATGCACAAAGACCCTAAATTCATGTGCACAATTCGCCACTAATGGTTTCACCTGTGCGGTACCTTGTGGGACATGAGCAATTGAGGGATGTTATTTGGGATTTGACACTGTGGAGTTAAGCAGGACCCCCTTTACCTTATGAAGGGCTACACAGATGGAGAAGCCCTGGCCTCCTGCCTTCTGGGTCTCCCTGTGGAGATAAAAGGCAGGCAGAAAGCTGCTAGGATGGTTGTATTTCCTTGAGCAGTGTTTTCCAAAACTGGCCAAACATCTGGATCGCCTAGGGACCTCACCACGGTGAAGGTCTGTGAGGGTTTGATACAAAGGGTCCAGAGCAGAACCAACTTGACCCTATGACTCTGCCAAGCCTTCCAGGTAGCTCTGCTGGCACTCCTCTGAAGAGCCACATGAGGTGGCACTCAGGGTTACAAAGACAACATCACTTTGCATACTTCACTTTCCAACATCGCCATGATGACATTGGGTCTCTTCCTGGTTAATGGGTATGAATTCGTGATTCTTGGCAGTTGAATGCTCAGTTCAGTTACGCGATTATGACAAACAACCTTCCTGGTCAGAGGCCCTCTGACGCCTGCATATACAAGTCCAGCTCTGACTATGACCTGGCGCTGGTGGATCTCTGAGGGCCACACAGAGGGAAGCAGGTGGCCCGGGGCACAAAGGAGGGCTGAGGAATGAGAAAGCCAGGCCATTAGCCGGTACCCCAAGTCTGCATCCTCTGGTGTGGGCATGGCTGAGAGTGAGAACAGCAGAGCCTTAGGGATCCACACAAAGATGATCTTCCAGGAATGAGGCCCTGCAATTCCAGGTGCAGAGCCCAGCTGGAGCCGGGCCTTGAACACTGCAAGCTTTGGTAGCTGTTTTCCCTCTGGTTGCGGAAGCAAATCACACCGGCTGGGTCTATACTCCCTCAGGAGACCATTGACTTACATGTAGTTTAAATTCAAGGCTCCCATCTTGAGAGCAGGTGGACTCGCCATTCGAACTTACTTGGTCTGCCTTTCTATGGACTTGAGAAACTGGTGATCAGTGTTCAGGCCACAGTGACTTTGGACACAATGGCAGGTAACAAAGACTGAAACCAGTTCTGAGATCTGTTTGCTCCTGAAATGGGCCCCACGGATCTGAATCTGTGAGACCATTGACTCCTCCAGCTTTAGCAGGGAGAAGCCTTGACAGAGCAATTTAGATAGAGATTGAGGCCCGGGAGCTCACATGCCACTCAATGCATTAAGCAGGGAGATACTTGCCAACCTTGCATTTCCCACCAACCTACTGCCTCTCCTCCAGCCTCAACATGGCACTGACATCCAGTCCTGGTTCTCCCTTGGGCACAACCTAGGAGTCAGAGCCCAGGCTCCACAGAGGTCTCAGCACCAGCCTCCTGTCCAGGAATGCGCTGAGCCCTCACTTTTGGGTCCTCACTCTTTGCAAGATGTAGCAGAGAAAAACTGCAGCTCAGATAGACCTGCCAGTTTCTTGATCCCAAACCAGCCTGGGGAAGGATACGGCAAACAGCAGGGCCCAAGAGGTCCCTCAGTCTTCCTTATTCTTGATGTCCAAGGGGAATGTGCTACTTAAGGCCCAAAGGTCTGTCCTTGGAGCCCCTGGTTTCATTAGGTCCCTATGCAAGAGATGTCGTCATCCCACATCCCTGGGCACTGCCTGCCCTTAGCCCGTGAGGGAGTCAGAGAGGCTGTCTGGAGAGTCTCCTTGAATCCATATGTCCCTCTTGTTCCAGGTCCTGGGAAGCCTGGATGAACTGTAGTTACTATCTTTAGACCCTCATGAGAATCCTGTATCTTTAGATTTATTGCCACCTTCATAGGAGCTAACTTGCATGGGTTCCACTACTTGCTGATAAGAATTGGAAAGTGAATCTCAGCGAGGTGGTTGCCTCAGTTCTAGATTGAGGCAGAATGGTGGCAAGCAGATGCATTTAGAGAGAGGAGCTCTGAAAAGATACACGGACAGACTGAGACTGATAGTGCCCTCTGAAGAAGGAGGTCAGGAGTCTGGTGAAGCGAAGAACAGGCAGAGCAGAAGGCTGGAAAGGGAATGGAAGAATTCCAGTTTGTCCTGTAGATTTTTACTGTTTCTATAACTAGGGGGCAACCCTTACATACAGGGAAACAATCCATGTGAAGTGCCCGACTGTCTTCTACAATTTTATATCTAAAGATACTGTCCTTTATGCACAGTATAAACACGAACACAATCCCTTAAGGGCAGAGCATGAATACCCCACCTCTTAAAGAAAATAGAAATAACTATATAATGTTTACCAGTCCATTTTCTTCTTGTTTTCTTGCCTGTGAGAAAACAAGGCCTTAACTTTCATGCTTGGTGGCAGTAATCCTTCTTTGCTGAGTAATCGATGTACATCTTCCTTTCTTCTTAAAAGTTTCTGTTCTTTCCTTTTTCTATTTGCCTTGACAATTGGTTTGACAGGTGCCTCTAAACATGAAGTAGCCTCCCACTCCTCTGGTAAGCAGAATGGACTTCAATTGAAAATAGAGAATTGTTCTGCTCCACATCACAAAATTACTCTTGGCATTGCCCCCAGGTGCAGTGCTTGAATTAGAGACTCCTGGGATTGAAAATCCAGTGATGTGACAGTCTAGGTGTGCTGGAGACCAGATCCTGCCCTGTCACCCCAACTTTACCAGCCTTCAGCATTTCCCAGGCCACCTCTCACCCCTGCCCTACAGTCCCGAAGGATGAGGCACCTGGGAGAGGCCCCTCCCTATATTCACTTGTCAGACCCAATCCATGCATACATGTGGGGATTTTTTGAGGTGTACCCATTCAACAAATACTCATCAAGCACTTCCTAAGTTTATGGTGCTCTCTCTGGTAGTTCAGATACAAAGAAAAATAGAATAGAAAACTAATTTTAATATAAACATCTTATTAAGTGGCTTTTGGCACATTCATGAACTATTTTTCAATCTTATTTGGTGAATGGCCTTGAAGTGGAGCTGCAATTCACTCTCTCCCCAGTTTGCTGTGTGGGTTCTGCAGCCTCTCAGCTCCACAGACCCTGAGATTGCTACAAACTTGCATGCTCATGAGTAGGCCTGTGCGCCCACAGTGTCAGAATCATGCTCAGAGGGGGTTTGGTTGGCCAACTGGTTGACGCTGCATCATTTGACCCACAGAGTGTGAAGCTCACCATTGGGGAGTTTCTTCTCTTGTGTCTACTAATAGTGGGCCCATTGACCTATAATGGGATGAGGATGTCCCAGGAGGAAGGGAACATTGAACACGGACAGACTGAGACTGCTAGTGCCCTGTGAAGAAGGAGGTCAGGAGTCTGCCTGACCTTTTGCCCCCCACGGTGATGCTGACAGGGGCCAAATCAGATCAGTCCT
>NW_006298903.1:8378-10332 GCF_000327345.1 Myotis davidii | reverse complement strand
TTTACAGGTTTGGACTTCTAACATGGACATTGGATATTGTGAGGTGTTACAGTCAGTGAGGGTTTTCTGGGGCAGCACATGAGCAACTGAAGACATATCCATGTCACAGATAGGACTGGGCTAGCCATGGGGAGGGATCGAGGGATTCAAGTTGTGGCAGCACTTGGACAAAAGGAACTGGATCTCTTGGAGGCTGAGATCTGCTGCTGACTGACACAGATGTGGCCCTCCATGGGTCCCTGTGACAAGCTGCAGTGTCCTCACTGAGAAAGGACAGGGCTAGACTGGGCCCTTTCCATAGTTTGACTGTGACCCAATGCTATGCTCTTAGGCAAGACAGTGGGTGTCCTCTGCCAAGAACTGGACCAGAAACCCTCATGTCAGCCTCTTTTCACTCCCTAATCCCATAATCAAATCCATTTTCCTTGCACCCCCACCAAAGAATGAGTCAACACTGGGCAAGAGAAAAACATCACTGAATTTTCTTTTAGGGCAGCAGACAACTCACCAGAGTCAAGGAGGGTTTGAGGGAACTGCTTCTTTTCTTTTCTTTTCTTTTCTTTTCTTTTTTTCAATATATTTTATTGTTTTTACAGAGAGGAAGGGAGAGGGATAGAGAGCTAGAAACATCGATGAAAGAGAAACATCGATCAGGTGCCTCTCGCACATCCCCCACTGGGGATATGCCTGCAACCAAGGCACATGCCCTTGTCCAGATTTGAACTTGGGACCCTTTAGTCCGCAGGCTGATGCTCTATCCACTGAGCCAAACCGGTTAGGGCAGGAACCGCTTCTTCAGGCTGGGAATTCACAGACAGCCATGAAGGAGAAAGAGCAGGAGATGTCATTTCAGAGCCCATCCTCTTGAAGGCACACACAGTCCCTCCTGAGCCATGTCATTAGGCTCATCTTTCTTCCTGTTGCTATAGGTCAGCCTCCTTCCTGTCACATACACAAACTGGCCTTCGGTCGCTTCATCTGTGATACCCAGAAGGCATGGTCATTGACCACGTCCATGATGGCTTTGTTCTCCTCGGTTATCTTGGGGGTGGCCACGGTGGCATGGAGGTCAGCACACAGAGCCTTCACTTTGCAAAAAGGCATCTTTCACCATTAGTCACATGGAGCTTCTTTCCATATTTCTTGCCCAAGGAGAAGGTTTGCACTGAAATCACAAAGAATGGGTGTGATTGACTTAGCCTGGAGCCCAGGCCAGTAGGTGACCACGCCCTTGTTGGGGAGTCAGGACTCTGAAAAGGAACCCATGTGCAAGCCCCTCAGGTGAGGTCCTAGTGAGGAGGAGCTCCTCAGCGTAGGGAAGGTCCTGGCTGTGGGTGCAGCCTCTCCTGGGGGAGCCTGTCCTGGAGACAGTCCCCCTGCACAAACTGCTCCAGTGCAGGTGGACAGGGAGAGATGCGTGGGCCCTGCTGCCAGGCTTGAATGCCAGGATAGAAAGGGGCAGGGATAGCCATCTGAGAAGGAGCAAGGATGTGGAGGCAGCAGACCTTGATGCAATCTTTCCTTTGCTGCTTCCCACCTGCGTGTTGCTGAATGAATTGTCTACAAATCCTGGACCTATTTTCTCTCACTTGTAAGTCAAGTAAGTGTAATGCTCACAAACAGCAGTGATGAGAGGACAGAATGAAACCATGCTATGAGAAAATGCCAACCTAGCACAGGCCCTGGTATATAATCCGTGTTCACAATTGTTAGTTCTATTCCACCTCCTGAAAGCCCAGAGCACTCAAGGACAAGGGGAGAGCGGGAACCCAGTGGGGCAGAAAGAAGCTTACATTTTTTATGTCATCCAGTTCTGCCTCCAGGCTCCTCAGCTCTCTCTCTTAGTTAGCCAGCTTAGTCTCCATAACTCCATGTATTGAGAAAGGCATATATTGAGAAAGAAACCCTAAATTCAAGAACAGAATATTTTTGGGGAAAATATAATATGCTTATA
>NW_006298903.1:6736-7994 GCF_000327345.1 Myotis davidii | reverse complement strand
CCATTTGTTTTCTTGTTACTAATTACCTTATTTCACTTTGGATGAATTTATTTAGTTCCTCTATGCATTACTCTATTGCACCAGGGATCTTGTGAAGCAGACCATCTTCCTGCCACTCTTGTGACAACAGACTTAAACCCAACTCCCTAGGGGACCAGTTTCCTCCCTCGCATCCTGGAGCCTGGCATTGGCTGCTCCAGCTGAGGGAGCTGGGCCATTTGCAGGGGTCTCTGATGGGTGGCCAGCAGGGTAGCAAGTCCGTTCTCAGGCGCCTGTGGGAATCCCTTCAGGACCCAAGTAGGACTGGGAGGAGTGAGCGTGCTGGGTCAGGAAGCAGAGGGGAGGTCTGCCCGTGGGGCAGCGGAGAAGGGCGCCTCCCTCCCGGCCCTCCAGTTCCTGTGCTGGTCAAATCAGCCCATGCCATGCTGAGATGAGCTCCTTACCTGAACTGTCTCCATGATCTTTTTGGCCCTTCACTCCTGTGACCCAGGAGCCCCTTTACTTCCTGGAGGCCCCAGTTTCCCTGGAGGGCCCTGCAAGCCTCGGAGCCCTGCCCTGTTGGAAGATGAAGGACACGTGGCCCAGTGCCTGTCTCTCATTCTCTTCCTCCAAAAGTTCAGCACTAGATTCACGTTGACTCCAGAAACCACAGCAAACTAATGGTGACCTCCTGCCTCCAGTGCCAGCTGCCCAGGCTGCAGATACCGCCTCTTAGGGACAACCTCACACCAGTGCTTCTCACGTGGAAAGGTGGGAGCCAGGTCATGGCACCGTCTTTGTTTAGGAGACAATGACAATGTACAGGAATTATCCTGAGAGATTCATGCCCATCATAATGTAAGGGGAGCCTGCTCATGGTTCTGTCCCAGATCCCTCTGGGGAGTAAAGATTCAAGAAGTCAGACCAGCCTGGGTACCTGTTCTCCTTTTCCTCCTTGGCTCCGTCTTGCCCATCTCTGCCTGGGGTGCCATTGGTGACCGGGATGCCACAGACAATCACTGAGCAGGCCTTCTGGACATCCTCACAGGTTGTGGGTTCTGAGAAGGACACTGTCACCACACACAGAAGGGGGGGAAGTGATACAAACCACAACATGCTCCTCACCTGGTAGTGGAGGGAGTGAGGGAAAGAATTGCATCTCATCCCGTGTAGCCAACATCCGCTACCACCTCTGGTGTGCTGGCCCCTGTGCTCGGGACAGCAGACACACCAGCTTTGACTCTGAGTTTCTCCCAGGCTGCTAAGGAGACAGCAAACT
>NW_006298903.1:4617-6474 GCF_000327345.1 Myotis davidii | reverse complement strand
CCATATATGCCAGGTCCCTTGAAACAGCAAGGATGGACCAGCTCCCGGCATCACCTGGTAGTGTAGAGAGTGAGGGAAAGAATTGCATCTCATCCCGTGTAGCCAACATCCGCTACCACCTCTGGTGTGCTGGCCCCTGTGATCGGGACACAGAAACACCAGCTTTGACTCTGAGTTTCTCCCAGGCTGCTAAGCAGACAGACAACTTACACATTCCATTACCAAAACCATATACGTTTTTCCAACTGAATTACAATTCTTAATTCTTAGAAAACTTAACTGGTAGTGACATCTAAAAGCAAGTAATTACCATTTCTTGAATTGTCAAATTTATGAATACATTTCATAACTTCTAGAAACAGGTATTTTTCATTTGCAAATAGACTCACATTTGCAAGAGACATACTTCAAATAAAGTACAAAATCTATTCATTCACAGATTCAAATTTATTTGTTCTTACCAACTGTATGAGCTCGTAAAGTTAATTACCCAAGCCATTTTATTGACAACTTTTATAACAGAGATAAATAACATGAACTTAGTTTTGTAAAACCAGGCAAGACAAACTTGTATTTTATGTTAATAACTTTGAAAGACCTTCACTAAACTTAAACCACCATTTGGATTCTTGGTGATTATTGCATTCCTTTAGTGTGTTGCTTAATTACCTAGTGTCCTTGCCAACTTTTAAAAAGGCTGGAAATGAGGGAGGGTATTAGGCTTGGACACCTTCCACCACTTCAGTTTTATAAGTGTCAGTTAGGGAGGGTATTAGGCTTGGACAACTTCCACCACTTCAGTTTTAAAAGTGTCAGTTTGCTATCTCACAGTGGTGGTGTGGGGGAGAAGGGGCAGTCACCCCTACTGCTCCTGCTGCCCACACAGAGTTTGGGGGAGGCACCAATTCCTGCACTGTCCCCGGGACCACAGAATCCTCAGGGCCCCCAGAAGAATTTTGGGGGCTTAAAAGACCCATTTCCTTTCCTTTTAAAATATGTTTTTATTGAATTTGGAGAGAGAGAGGAAGGGAAAGGGAGAGAGAGAGAAACATTAATTGGCTAACTTCTGCACACCCCCTAGTGGGGATGGAGCCTGCAAACCAGGCGTGTGCCCTGATCAGGAACTGAACTGGTGATCTTTCATTTTGTGAGATGATCCTCAACCAACTGAGCCACTCTGGCAAGAGACCCATTTTCTTTATTTCCCTTTCATTTGCCAGTGTCAGCTTTGGCACCACTGATTCCAGGACCAGAAATAGTCCTATTGGCGTTTTCCAGGTGGTTCGCAACTGTCAGTCAGGGCTGCCACCTGGGATTCCCCCACTACATTCACACCACCTCCCATCCTGCCTCCACCAACTGGACTATGGGACTTTTTGTGC
Organism: Myotis davidii; assembly: GCF_000327345.1. Classification (NCBI taxonomy): domain Eukaryota; kingdom Metazoa; phylum Chordata; class Mammalia; order Chiroptera; family Vespertilionidae; genus Myotis; species Myotis davidii. Next base: position 5,092 of record NW_006298903.1, on the reverse strand, counting down.
AAAGAGCTGAGGTCTGAGAAAAACATCAGTGTGTTGCTGGCTGATTTTATTTTTCTTATGATTTTAGAGAGCAAGAGAGATAGAAACATCAATGATGAGAGAGAATCATTGATTGGCTGCCTCCTGCACACCTCATATTGGGGATCAAGCCCACACCCCAGGCATGTGCCCTGACTGGGAATTGAGCCTGGGACCTAAGCTCTAACCACTGAGCAAAACCGACTAGGGCTTGCCTGCTGGTTTTAAAGAAATAAACCAGAGAACTGGCTGTGAAGGACCTGGGTTTATTAGACTTATGCGGACACTAGTGGGGCCTGCTGGTGAAGTTTTCCGCATCACAGGCTTTCACAGTTCATGGTAATAGAGAGTCCAGAAAACAAAGCAAGCAGGTGTGGGCAGGGGTGGGGTGTACCTGTGTGCAAACTGTATGAGATCAAAATGCCAGCTGTTTCCCTGCATTTTGCAGTCTGGGCTC
>NW_006298903.1:0-1633 GCF_000327345.1 Myotis davidii | reverse complement strand
CAGCCCTGGCGGGCAGCAGGTGACAGGACATGCTTTTCTGAATTAATGAGAGAAAACGTTGATTCTCCTGCTGCCCACGAAGGTGAAAAGTGAAGTGGAGAGACATGTGGGGAGTGAGAGAGGTTCCCTGTCTGGGGGTTCCAAATCTGCTGTTGGTTTCTTTCACCACTGACTAGAGATATACAGGGTGTCCCCCCAAAATGTATACACACTTTGAATACCTACTAATTCCAATGGCTGTTATCTGTTAAAAGTGTGGGCACAAACAGGTAGTTGGACATTCCCTGAGGGGTCTCAGATTGGAGAGGGTGAAGGCCAGACTGAGGGGCCCTTTCCCTCTCCCCCCCACCCCAGTGCATGAATTTTGTGCACCAGGCTACTAATCCTATATAATAAAGAGGTAATATGCGAATTGACCATCTCTCCAACACATAACATGGCCATCCCCATGTGGTCAAAGATGACCTGCAGGGGAGGGCAGTTGGGGCGCCCAGGCCTGCAGAGGAGGGCAGTTGGGGGAGACCCAGGCCTGCAGGGGAGGGAATTTGGGGGGAGACCAGGCTTTCAGGGGAGGGCAGTTGGGGGTGACCAGGCCAGCAGGGGAGGATAGTTTGCAGCAATCAGGCCAACAGGGGAGGGCAGTTGGGGCAACCAGGCTACAGGGGAGGACAGTTAGGGGTGACCATGCTGGCAGGGGAGGGCAGTTAGGGGCAATAGGGCCTGTAGGGGAGTAGTTAGGCATTGATCAGGTTGGCAGGGGAGTGGTTAGGGGGTGATCAGGTTGGCAGGCAGAAGCAGTTAGGGGCAATCAGGCAGGCAGGCAGGCAAGTGGTTGGGAGCCAGTAGTCCTGGATTGTGAGAGGGAAGTTTCACTGCCTGTTTAGGCCCAATCCCAGTAAACGGGCAGTCGGACATCCCTCAAAAGGTCCCAGATTGGAGAGGGTGCAGGATGGGCTGAAGGACACACCCGCCTCCCCCCACCCCACCCCCAACGTGCACAAATTTCATGTACCGGGCCTCTGGTTGGTTAATAGGAACATGTTGGTTTCAAATGTATATTTCTATGATACATGATCTTTACATTGCATTGTGTGCCCACAACACTTTGTCAAATCATCTTCCATTACCATACATTTGGCCTCTTTTGTTTTTTTTAACCCTCTACTACAATCCATCTTCTTTTGTCTGGTAACCACTATAGTGTTGTCTGTGTCTATGAGTTTCAGTTTTATATCTCACATATGAATTAAATCATATTGTTCTTAGGTTTCTCTGACTGACATTTTTTCTTTTTTAATGTATTTTTATTGATTTCAGAGAGGTACAGAGAAGAAGAGAAAGAGATAGAAACATTAATGATTAGAGAGAATCATTAATCGGAGGTCTCTTACACACCCCACTCTGGGGATCGAGCCCGCAACCTGGGCATGGGCCCTGACCGAGAATTGAACCATGAACTCCTGGTTCAGAGGTCAATACTTAACCACTGAGCCATGCCGGCTGGACCTGAGTGACATTTTTTGCATAGGATACTATTCCCAAGGTCAATTCATGTTATAACAAATGGCAGTATTTCATTTTTTCTTATGGCTGAGCCATAGCCATAGTAGGTATGTACCTCATCTTTATCCAA
>NW_006298902.1:0-822 GCF_000327345.1 Myotis davidii | reverse complement strand
CTTACCCAAACTTTCCAAGGAGATGCAAAGCCAAATTTCACATTACTGTTTGTCAGTCATTGACATGATTTAATTTTATGGATATTGTAAAGTAAATTATAAGGAATTTAATTTTATCAATAAATAATATTGTTATTAAGTATGTTATCAAGTTTTATTCAACGTGCCTATAGTTTAACTAAGACTTAAAACTTTAAGTAAAATTTATTAAGTTAATTTTAGGGAATGTTGAGGAGTGAAAGAAGATGTAGTGTGGAGGACTGAGAAAGGTATGTTGAGATGGTTTGGACATATAGAGAGGATGAACGAAAGGAGATAGACGAAACAAATATACAAGACGAGTGTGGATGGGAGAGTTGGAAGGGGTCGACCTCAGCGAACGTACCTCAATGAGATTGAGGACGTTTTTAGCAAAGGCCAGTTTAGGAGTACCCTAATTAAATTAGTAACAACGTACCTACCTATATAGTTTAAGTTTTAAAAAATTGGCTCTCAAAAGAAATTTCAGTTGTTGTACTGTTGATATTTGGCTCTGTTGACTAATGAGTTTGCTGACCACTGGGCTAGGATGATTGAATGTGGGAAATACATAAATGCACAGACCCTGTGATGGGAGGTACTATAAAGAGTACAAGGAATGGACAGAGCGGGTATGTGGCTACAGAGAAGAGGTCCACTGAGAGAATAAAACAAACTGATCACCAAGGTTTGCTAAACCAAACTGATCACCAAGGTTTGGACTATGTAGGGTTTTCAGCCATGGCCCAGTGAGTCACTCTCTCCCAGGGAAAACAGGTGAATATAGAGAGATTTACACTAGAC
>NW_006298901.1:2773-5519 GCF_000327345.1 Myotis davidii | reverse complement strand
GCCTCAGTTTCATTTAACTCCCTTTCTGGTGATCCTTCTTTTTCTTTCCTTTGGGGATTGTTTTTTTGTCTTCCCATGTTTTGCTGTAAACTTTTAATTGTAGATCCAATTGCTTTGCTACCCAGGTTCTTTTGGGGATGATGCTACTGGTGTGATCTCTCAGGTCTCCTGGGCTTGCTAATCTAGCATAGCTCCCTACTTGAGCTATTTGGGTTCTCTTGATGTAGGTCTGTGAGCTGGAAATGTGCAACTGCTGTGTCTAGATGTCAGCAGCAGCTGTGGAAGGGGGTGTCCCAATTTTTGCTGTCTTATGTCCTTGGTTGAAGTTGCGCATACCTAGCAGGGACTCACAGTGGCACTGGAAAAGTGTGAAACTGTAGTGTCCAGAGTTCTGCAGCTGTGGGGTGGACAGACTCAGTTTTTGCTTCTGCACCTGTGGTGGATAGGCTCGCTCCCTGTGGCGGCTCACAGGGGCACCAGAGGTGCGTTTGCCAGCGTGGCATACTGAAGCACTCTGAAGGGCCCTGGCACTGAAGCCACATAATTGAGGCATCTGTGGGCAGGTATCCAGGGTGAGTGAATTCAGAATTTCTACTGCCGGGGACAGTGTGTCCCTGTTTGTCCAAGATCACATCTAACAGGGGCTTGCAGCAGCTCCCATGAGGGCCATGTGGATAGATGGGCTCTAGGTGCCTGCTCCTTGGAAATGCATGACTGTGGCTGTGAGTTTGTGGTGCAGAGATCTGGTGCATTCTGAGGGACCCTGGCACTAAAGATGCATAGCTGAGTTGTTGCTGTGGGAGCGGTGCACCTTTGGAGGTAGAAGTCCCAGGGTCCTTGGGTCTTTGGGAGGGACAACAGGATTTTGGCTGGAGTGGCTACTGGGTTGCGGGCAGTGTCCAAGGCCTGTCTGGGTGGTGGTGCTGATGAGTTCCTAGAAGAGGCCACTCTCCCCTTCAAGATGGCATGGGTTTCGTGCCCAAGTCCCACAGTCCTAGGAGTGCCCACAGCAGTGGTAGTCTCTCCCTGTTCAATAGATCCTGGTCTGCCAGCCTCTGCTGCTCCTGCTGGATTTAACTGTCCCTCAATCACTCACACACACACCACACACATCCATACACTCTCCTTTCATCCCCTCACTCACTCACTTCCTATCCCTCATCTCCTTCCTGCCAACTGCCATCTTTCCTTAATCTCCAGAAACGATTTAATAAATAGAACAATTTATGAAAACCAAGTGTCTACCACTCCTGAAGATTGTCCCATTCCCAGGGTCCCTGCTGTGATAGCTTCACATGGAGAGAAAACCTGGATTGGGAATCATGGATGTTAATTTTGTGGGGTCTCCCACAGAGAAGCGACTTAAAGTAGACATGAGAAGGGAGAGCAGGAGCAACTGAGTGACTGAGTGTGCCTCAGACCTAACCTAAATAACTAAGCAGGGACATTGCTTAATGCTCATAGCAACATTATGCATAATAACCCCAAAGAAGCAAGAACCCAAATATCAAAAATAGGTGTCCCTCTACCCTAGCTGTTTTGGCTCAGTGGCTAGAGCATCGGCCTGAGCCCTGAAGAGTCCCGGGTTTGCTTCCAGCTAAATCTAGCAGTGTTTTGATGGAGTCTTTGGGGTTTTCTATGTACAATATCATATCCTCTGCAAATAATGACAGTTTTACTTCCTCCTTTCTGCTTTGGGTGCCTTTTATTTCTTCCTGTCTGATCACTATAGCTAGCACTTCTAGTACTATGTCAAACAGGAGTGGTGAGAGTGGGCATCCCTATCTTTTTCCTGTTCTTAAGGGAAATAGTTTTAGTTTTTGCCCATTGCATATAATGTTTGCTGTAGGTTTGTCATATAAGGTTTTTATTATGTTGAGGTATGATTCCACTATTCTCACTTTGTTGAAAGTTTTTATCAAAAAAAAAGGTGTTGATTTTGCTGAATGTTTATTCTGCATCAATTGATATGATCATGTGGTTTTGATTTTTCAGTTTGTTTGCATGAGGTGTCACATTTGTTGATTTGCAGATATCTTACCAGCCTTACATCCCTGGAACAAATCCCAGTTGGCCATGGCGCATGATCTTCCTAATGTATTGCTGGGTCTAATTTGCTAAAATTTTGTTGAGGATTTTAGCATCTATGTTCACCAGGGATATTGGCCTGTAATTCTTTTTCTTTGTAGTGTCTTTATCTGATTTTGGGATTAGGGTAATGCTGCCCTCATAGAAAGAGCTTGAAGTCTCGCTTCCTCTTGAATTTTTTGGAATATTTTGAGGAGGCTAGGTGTTAGTTCTTTTGAATGTTTGATAAAACTCCCCCGTGAAGTCAACTTTTCCAGGGCCTTTGTTTGCTGGAAGATTTTTGATTACTGCTTCAATTTCCTCCATAGTTATTGGCCTATTGAGATTTTTAGCCTCTTCCTGATTAAGTTTTGGAAGGTTGTATTTTTCTATGAATATGTCCATATGTTTGATAGAATAACCAGAAAAGCCATCAGGGCCTAGAGATTTTATATTATGGTTTTTCAATTAAAAATTAAATGTTTATATAAAGCATGGCAGAATTTCCACCTTTTTTCAGTTCTGGAAACTTTTACATAAGTTATCCATTTTGTCTAAATTGTCAAATTTGTTGATAAAATTGTAATATTTCCTTATTGTCCACTTAATGTTTGTATGAGGTGTAATGATGTCCCATTTTTATTCATTATAATTGTGTCTTCTTTATTTTTCCTTCGTT
>NW_006298901.1:0-529 GCF_000327345.1 Myotis davidii | reverse complement strand
GCCTTTGCACCTGCTGGTTGGTGCAAACAAGGGCACCTCCCTACACAACCAGATCCAAGATGGGGAGATTAACATAATGCAACACTACAATCTCATCCTCACAGCTCATTAAAGTTTCACCAATTGTTCCCAAAGCTGCCTTTATAACCAAAGTGCCAAATTCAGAAGCACACATTGCATTTCATGGTCATATCTAACGTTCACACTTTTGGAGATTATAGGCCAATTATTTTCTAGGACATCCCTCAGTTTAGGTTTGTCTGATGTTTTCTCAGGATGAGCTTCGAGGTTTGCATCCCTTGTAGGAAAAGCACAGAAGTGACTCAGTGTTCTCCTTGCTGCATCCTCTCACGTGATACGGGATTGTGGTTTGTCCCATTACCATAAAATTCACGTCAATCACTTGGTTAAGGTGGTGCCCACCGGGTTTCTCCTCTGTAAAGTGGCTCTTTTTCTCCTTGCAATTAATAAATATTGGTGGAGAGAAATTTTGATCGTATGCAAATATCTCTACATCTCTTCCTCATTA
>NW_006298900.1:0-325 GCF_000327345.1 Myotis davidii | reverse complement strand
GACCCAACTATATGCTGTCTACAACAGACCCACTCAAAATAAAAGACACACACACAGGATGAGAGTGAAGGGAGAGAAAAATTTTCCATGCAAATGGAAAAGAAAAAAAAACTGGAGTAGCAATACTCATATCTGACAAAATAAACTTTAAAATGAAAGCCATTATAAGAGACAACAAAGGTCACTACATAATATTAAATGGATTGATCCAACAAGAGGATATAACCCTGGTAAACATACATGCACCAAATATAGGAGTAGCTAAATATATAAAAAACATGTAGAGGACTTGAACGGAGAGATTGACAACAATACAGTCATAGTA
>NW_006298899.1:0-419 GCF_000327345.1 Myotis davidii | reverse complement strand
ACCATGGCAATGGAAGGGCAGGAGGGCCGGGGCACAGACTAGGTAGCAACCGCGGACCCCTACCATGGCAATTGAATGGCGGGACATCCTGCATCCCTCGATCGCCATGGCGATCGGAGGGTGGGAAGGCCATGCCACAGGCAATGCAGCTACCAGGAACCCCAGAATGGCAATTGAAGGGAAGGAGGGCCTAGGCGCAGGAACAGGGTGTTGTGTTATTTTAGGCGGAGTATAATAATGAATTTGATTTCCTTTTTACATGGTAGACTATTGAATATTGTTAAACTATTGAAAGGATGGTCAGCTCAAGATGTGAAGTTTTGTGCCACAACTGGTACAGTTTTTTTTTTAACACCTTGGTTTAGAAAAGAATTATTGGATATTGAAGATACTAGAGAAGTGATGTTTCACTCTGTTTC
>NW_006298898.1:0-297 GCF_000327345.1 Myotis davidii | reverse complement strand
GATATGTAAGAAAGAAAATGTGCTCCCCTTTCAGATTATCTGACTATGGATTCTGACTGTTCTACTTAAGACACTTGATTCCTTATCTATTTTTAAAATATATTCTTATTGACTTCAGAGAGGAAGGGAAAGGGAGAGAGAGACAGAAACATCGATGATGAGAGAGAATCATTGATTGGCTGCCTCCTTCACACCCCACACTGGGGATCAAGCCCACAACTCAAACCAGGCATATGGCCTTGACTAGGAATATTACCCAGGACATCCTGGTTCATAGGTCTATGCTCAACCATTGAG
>NW_006298897.1:0-454 GCF_000327345.1 Myotis davidii | reverse complement strand
TAAATTGTGTTTTGTTGCAAAGAGGAGCAAACACATGGTTAGTTGGCAGAGTTAGTGGGAGCAAGAGAAGTCAATTTGTTATTATTTGTTTTAAAATATATTTTATTGACTTTTTACGGACAGGAGGGAGAGGGATAGATAGTTAGAAACATCCATCAGCTGCCTCCTGCGCACCTCCTACTGGGGATGTGCCCGCAACCGGGGTACATGCCCTTGACTGGAATTGAACCTGGGACCTTTCTATCTGCAGGCTGATGCTCTATCCTCTGAGCCAAACCAGTTAGGGCGCATTTTGTTATTCTTAAAGATGGGAGATGGGCCCAGCTGGAATGGCTCAGTGGTTGAGCGTCGACCTGTGAACCAGGAGGTCATAGTTTGATTCCTGGTCAGGGCACATACCCGGGTTGAGAGTTTTGTCCCTAGTGGGGAATGTGCAGGAGGCAGCCAATCAATG
>NW_006298896.1:0-504 GCF_000327345.1 Myotis davidii | reverse complement strand
GCTGGCTCTTTCATAAAAAGGGAAGTTCTGCTTATAGCTCTGCTTAGAATTTGAACTCATTTTCTCTAAGCCCACCATGATGAATAAAGTGTAACTCCAAACTCTGAGCGTTGCTTGATTCTTCTCCGGTTTTTCTGTAACATTATTGGTCCCCTGACTCGGGAAAACCAACCATACGTGGCCTCTTGGCCTCCGGTGTGGACTGGGTTTGGGGACCGGGGAGCCGGGTAGGCCTCTGGGAGGCGGCGCTCTGCTGATTTAGCAGAATTGAACCGGGGGACTCTGGGCGCTCCCGGAACTCAGCCCAGGACCCGGCCAGCATCTGGAGAGAGTGGACGGACACTTCTGGACCTGTCAACAAAATGGGTAAGGTTGGGGCCCCCATCAGTTTGGCCCACTCCAAGTGAGTGGAAGGGGAGCTTGATCACCTTTCGGGACGCCATAGAGCTCCCTTAGGCAATTAGTCAGGATTTGGGTGGATTGTTTAAACTCTGAGTGAATGTC
>NW_006298895.1:0-252 GCF_000327345.1 Myotis davidii | reverse complement strand
TTTGATCCCCTTAATATTTTCACCCAATACCCCACCACACCTCCTCTATGACTACCATCAGTTTGTTCTCCATATCTATGAGTCTGTTTCTGTTGTGTTTGTTCATTTGTTTTGTCCTGTGAAATAATATGATATTTACATTTGTCTGCCTAATTTATTTCACTTAGCATAATACCCTCTAGGTCCATCCATTCGGTGGTAAATGGTAAGGCTTCATTCTTTTATTAGTAGTCCAGTAATATTCTATTATAT
>NW_006298894.1:19392-20302 GCF_000327345.1 Myotis davidii | reverse complement strand
CCCACCTGCTGCACTGTGCTCCTTCCCCTGGCAAGTGGACTGTGGGGCACTCAGAGCGCAAGCGGTGGGTGGCGAAGGACTGGTGAGGGGGGCGCTATGGGCTCTCATCCCTGCCCTTCAGCATGGGATGATCCTGCCTCCTCTGGGAGCCTCCCTGCTTCTGCCCCGTCTCCAGAGCAATGCCCCACATGATATGCTAATGACCTGGTCATTACCCATTACGGTGTATCGACCATTAGCATATTCGCTCTTTATTAGTATGGATGGTTTAAATCTAAGCCTATACCTTTGGCCATCTAAAAACCATATTCTCTTATTTTTTCATTTTTTTACATTCAATTTATTGGAATGGCATTGGTTAATAAAATAATATATGTTCCAACTATAATTCTGTGATACACCATCTATATATAGTATAGCATGGTAACTATATATCACACATGTTAATCTCTTGATAATGTAACTGTTTGTCTTTTATTACTATGACTCCAGTAATAGTATATAGAATGCATATTAACATACTCCATGAACATGGTCAAAGCTATCCCTTCCTATTTTATCTAAACAACTTGTTACTTAAACAAAACTTATAATGAACTCAAAAACACTATTTTATCAATTGTCTATTAGTCATCACATAGATAACCTAATAGGTTTTTATTTCTGTACATTTCTTAATAATTATTTAATTAAAATTGGCATAATATCATAGCACATATTTTTTTCTGTGTTTCTTATTTAGTATTTTCCATTAGCCTGTACTTCACCACTAATATAATTCTCCCCTAAAAGCTAGCATCTGCAGTTTATTTTTATTTTGTTATTTTGTTATTTTTTTAATCTTCACTTGAGGATATTTTTCCATTGATTTTTAGAGAGTGGAAGAGAGAGGGAAAGACAGAGAAAAATC
>NW_006298894.1:0-472 GCF_000327345.1 Myotis davidii | reverse complement strand
GCAGGCTCATGGCTGGTGAGCGCAGTGGTGGTGGCAGGAGCCTCTCCCACCTCGGCGGCAGCGCTAAGCCTATCTGACTGCCAGCTTAGGCCCATTCCCCATGGGGAGCTGTCCTAAGCCAGCAGTTGGACATCCCCCGAGGGCTTCTGGACTGTGAGAAGGCAGAGGCTGGGCTGAGGGACCCCCCCGAAGTGCACAAATTTCATGTACCAGGGCTCTAGTGTTTCATAATGTCTTATAACACTAGAAGCCCAGCATGTGACATCATGAGGCTTTGCCCCTCCACCAGCAGCCCTTCCTTGACAACCGAACCTGTCCACACAGAGCTTGAGCACGTATGGCCCAGCCCCCAAATCCTCTGGCCTTCTCTGGCTGCTTCAAGCCCCACTCACAGTCCCTTCAGTCACCTTGGGCTGGTCCTGCCTCTGGAGCTACATGGCAGCTCTGCCCCATCATGGTGCCAGAGGAGAGC
>NW_006298893.1:0-757 GCF_000327345.1 Myotis davidii | reverse complement strand
AGCGGGAGGGTGATCGGGGGCCTTCAGCTGGGGGCCCAGATGTTGCCTGTGGAGTTTACAGAGCAAGCCTCCGGGCGTCAGAGCCCTGACTTCTCCCTGGGGCCAGCCGAGCCCCAAGAGCAGCTGGCCGGAGGGCTGCACTGGTTCCTCTCCGCCCTGGCCCCGCCTCAGCCAGGGCTTCTGGCTGCTCCTCCGGCCCCAGGTGCCCCCCTGGGGCCCTTGCTGCTCCGCAGGCTGTGTGAGAACTGGCTTATTGCATCGGGTGAACTATGCCCGGCTGGATGGACACTGTTTATTCTCCAAAGGCAGGTGGGTCGGTGTCCCGAGAAGCTCCTGCCTGCACAACAGCATTGCTTTGTATGCATCCTGATGTCTGCACCTGTGGCAGCTGAAGGAGATGGACGCGGCCAGGAGCTTTCGGCACCAGTGCTTCAGGGCCTCGCCCTTGTCCCATAAAACACCCTGGCATCATCTAATGTGTTTTTGCCGGCCGAGTGCTCAGGGTGTGCTGGTGCTGTTCACAGGTTTGCTTCTCAAACACCCCACACACGATCGGAATGACCAGGAAAGCTGGTTCACACAGATTCACGCGTCTTACTCTGAGGTTCTGACCTACGACGGGCGTGGAGTCCGCTTTGGTGACACACTCCGAGCCCGGAGGGCCACCTGTCACACTTCGTAGCTTCTCAGCTCGACAGAGGTTTGGCTCCATGCGGAGGATGCACTGGGCTCCTCTGTGTGGTACTTATTTCCCGAT
>NW_006298892.1:4735-5128 GCF_000327345.1 Myotis davidii | reverse complement strand
TGAGTCTGGGCCCACCGTGAGGGCCTGGGGACCCGAGGTGTGATCGTGGGGCTTGGTGGGTTTGGGGGATGGAATGACACCGTCGGGGTGAGGGCCGGGTTAAGTGAAGCCCACTGGGGGCACCAGCCTGGGTGAGTTTGAGGGCTCCGCCGTGCCTGGCTGTGGGCCCCGTAAGAAGCACGCAGGTGCTGTTTTCGGCCCGTTTCTGAGATGTGGACGCCCAGGCCTACAGAGGCCGGGGGCCGGGGCGGGCAGGTGCCCGATCAGGGCCGCTGCGCCACAGGCCACGCTCTCAGGCACCAGCCGCCACCTGCTCACACGGGTGGGTTGTGGCCCAGGCCTGGTGGGCTGCGGACAGTCCTTGGAGCTCCTCTGACCTGGCTTTGCCCTTCC
>NW_006298892.1:0-324 GCF_000327345.1 Myotis davidii | reverse complement strand
GGCCCCTCTCTGCCCAGGTGTGGCTCAAGAACCGCAGGGCCAAAGACAGCAGGCTGCAGCGACTGCGCGGGCAGCAAGGCCAGGGAACCCACGCTGCGCCCCAGGAACCGGGATACTGCGCCCCTCAGCCCGCGCCTGCGCCAGCGGGCCCTGCATCCCAGCAGGACCCTGTGCCCACTGCCAGCCCTGTGCTGCCCGCCACACCTGTGCGCCCTGAGGAGCCAGTGTTCCCACCCGGCCCTGTGCTCCCCGCTGGGCCTGCGTTCCCAGCTGGTCCTGCCCCCCCCTCTGGCCCTGTGCTACCCGCCGCCCCCCTGCACCACG
>NW_006298891.1:0-494 GCF_000327345.1 Myotis davidii | reverse complement strand
TGCTTCAGTGACGGAGGAAACCAATGTTCCCTGTCTCCCACTGCAGGCCTCTGAGCTGCAACTCTAAGCAACTATGTAACAAATATAGAAGCTAAACAAAACGCCGGAAACCTGCTTTAGTCCGCCCGGGTTAAGCCAGCAGGATCGAAACATTGTTTTTTTTTAGCTCAGAGCTGGAGTTTGTACAGAGTTTACATTATAGAACACAAACAAACCAGATACCTGCTTTCAGGGCCTCAGAGCTGGAGCTAAGCCTCAGAGCTAAAGCTGGCCCAGAATAAAAAAAAAGAATAGAAAAAAGGAGCAGTTGGGAGCTTCAGTCACCCGCCAGCCTGAAAACAGCCCTCAGCCCCTCACCCAGATTGGCCAGGCACCCCAGTTGGGACCCCCACCCTGAAGGGTGTGTGACCAGCTGCAGCCTCCCAGCACCTGGATCAGCAGAGTCGAGGGGCCTCTTAGCTCCGGGATCAGTGTGACAGGGGACAGTGCCCAAA
>NW_006298890.1:0-486 GCF_000327345.1 Myotis davidii | reverse complement strand
TATTAACAAAAATAAAAATAAATAGGTCATGAATCAAACGTCGCTGCTCTCCATCCATCTAGTCCCCTCATACCCTCTTTTGTCTCCGTCCCCCCGCCACACACACATCTGCTGAGGTCTGTAAAATAGTGTCAGGATTTCTATTTCAACCAAGGGTGACACTTCCGCACAGCCCTCCTTCCCCGCCCATCTCTGTCCCCAGTATGTAAATTGACCATCACTCCAACACAATAATAAGAGAAGGATATGCTAATTAGTCATGACAAGTATGCAAATTGACCATCACTCCACACAAGATGGCCACCCCCATGTGGTTAAAGATGACTGCCACAAGATGGCCAACAGGGGAAGGCAGTTGGGGGGGACCAGGCCTGTGGGGGAGGGCAGTTAGGGGTGACCAGGCCTGCAGGGGAGGGCAGTTAGGGGTGACTGGGTTAGCAGGGGAGGGCCTCTGTGGGGGACCAGGCCTGCAGGGGAGGGCAGTGG
>NW_006298889.1:0-321 GCF_000327345.1 Myotis davidii | reverse complement strand
GTGTGACAGGGGGTGGTGCCCCAACTGCCCTATAGGCCCTACTCTGTGTATGACAGGGGGGAACTCCCCAACCCCCTGATGGGCCCTGCTCTGTGCATGACAGGGGGGAGCTCCCCAACCCCCTGATCGACCTTTCTCTGTGCGTGACAGGGTAAGGAGACCCAACCTCCCTGATGGGCCCTGCTGTGTGCATGACAGGGGGCAATGCCCCAACCCCCTGATTGGCCCAGCTCTGTGCATGACAGGGGATGGCGCGCAACCTGCCCATCGACCCTGCCTTGAGTGTTTTAGGGGGTGGTGCCCCAACCCCCCAATCAGCCC
>NW_006298888.1:0-406 GCF_000327345.1 Myotis davidii | reverse complement strand
CGCAGGCCGATGCGCTATCCACTGAGCAAAACCCTTTAGGACAATCTATGGCTTTTTTATACACCAATAATAAACTCACAGAAAGAAAAACTAAAAAAAAAAAGTCCTATTTACCATTGCAACAAAAAAATCAAGATACCTAGGAATAAACTTAACTAAGGAGTTAAAAGACCTGTACTCAGAAAACTACAGGACATTGAAAAAGAGATAGAAGATGACGTAAACAAATGGAAGAACATCCCATGTTCATGGATTGGTAGAATCAACATCATTAAAATGTTCATACCACTCAAAGCAATCTACAGATTCAATACAATCCCCATTAAAATACCATCGACAAACATCAAAGACCTAGAACAAACTCGCCAAAAAGTCATATGGAATAAAAAAGACCTCGAATAGCCAC
>NW_006298887.1:0-714 GCF_000327345.1 Myotis davidii | reverse complement strand
CAATTTCTGGGGTCTCTGGTTTTTCCATTGATCTATATGCATGTTCTTGTGCTAATACAAGGCTGTTTTGATTACAGTGGCTTTGTAGTATTACTTCATATCTGGTATTGTGATCTGTCAAACTTTGTTCTTCTTTCTCAAGATTGCTACAGCTGTTCAGGATCTTTTTTGGTTCCATATAAAGTTTTGGAGTATTTGTTCTAGATCTGTGAAATATGCTGTTGGTATTTCAATAGGGATTGCATTGAATCCATAGATTGCTTTGGGTAGTATTGACATTTTTCTTTTTTTAAATTCTTTATTAGTTAAGGTTTGCCGACCCCCCCCCCCATTAACCCCAACTTCTCCCCCACTCATGTTCTCATCCCCCTGTTGTCCATGTCCATTCGTTTGGCTTATATGCATGCATACAAGTCCTTTGGTTGATCACCTCCCCTTACCCCCTCCCTCCCCTACTTTCCCTCTGGGGAGTGATAGTCTGATAGCTGTTTCTCTGTCTTTGGATGTGTCCCTGTTTATCAGTCTATGTTGTTCTAGTATTGATATTTTAATGATGCTAATTACCAATCCTTGAACACGGTATATTCTTCCACTTGTTTATATCTTCCTCTATCTCTTTTTTCAATGCCCTGTAGTTTTCCTAGTTCAAGTCTTTTACCTCTTTGGTTAACTTTATTCCCCAGTATTTTAATTTTTTTGTTGCAATGGTAAATG
>NW_006298886.1:0-1074 GCF_000327345.1 Myotis davidii | reverse complement strand
TCATCAGTGAAACATTTAGAGTGCAACCTCACTCTTCTAGTATCTCAAATATCCAACAAGGCTGTTCTAGACGAAGGTGTTAACGGAAAAACTGCGCCAGTGTGGCATAAAACTTCACATCGTGAGCTGACCATCCTATCAATAGTTTAACAATATTCCATAGTCTACCATGTAAAAAGGAAATCAACTTCATTATTATACACTGCCAGCACTAACACAACCCCCTGTTCCTCATGACTGCGACCACCACCATACATCCCACCCCCTCAATCCAAACTTAAGTTAAACATCAGCTTCTTTTCTTCCTGCCGGTATGAGAAAGTTTTGAGTAAAAAATCCCCCTTGAGTGTTCTCCATGTCCTTATTCTAAGTGTCTGGCTCTGTATGTAATGGCTTCTCTGGTGCCCCATGAAAGAATTACTCCCTTGTCACATGCCTGTACCCTCCTTGGATCCCTCCCCATCATCTGAAAACACGCAAAAATACAAACACATTTGCTTTATACCCTTGCTGTTATTTATTGAAGGAGACCATTGATGTTTTCAACTTCTCATAATGCCCAATTCTGAAGCATTTTTTATAGAGGGATACACATTGTTAAGTGTGTTCTTCTGGGATACCCTGGGTATTACCTGTGGCAGATGAACACTCCAGTACTTCTTCTTCTGCATTTGTTGGCTTGTTTACTTGAGGTTTTCCCCTTCCTGTGGTAAAATACAATTATCTGATTCTTTCTGTCTTTCTCCCTCTTCTCTTCATTCAGCTTAAAGTCCAAATTTACCATCACAATTATCTTGGATATGTAGTTTGAAAACAAGTGAAACACAGAAAGATATTGGTTTTGAGGAAGAAATTGGAAAATGATTAGGAAATGGGTTTGTAATTGAATGACAATGGATTGAATGAGGAAGCGTTAGTGGATAAAAAGCTCAAGGCCAGGATCTTGGTGAGGAATTACTGGGGAAGGGGCAGCATTTGAATAAGGTATTCTGACCTTATCCACTTCTTGTTTATCCAGTTGCCAGACTGACTGCTAATTCAACTCTGGGGTTGTGCTTGAGAATATCATGAATA
>NW_006298885.1:0-347 GCF_000327345.1 Myotis davidii | reverse complement strand
CACTCCTGTTCAACATAGCACTGGAAGTGCTAGACATAGCAATCAAACAAGAAGTAGAAATAAAAGGCATCCAAATTGAAAAAGAAGAAGTAAAACTGTCTTTATTCGCAGATGACATAATATTGTACAGAGAAATCCCCAAAGACTATATCAAAAAACTACTAGAATTAATAAATGAATTCAGCAATGTAGCAGGATACAAAATTAATACCTAGAAATCTATGGCTTTTTAATATACCAATAATGAACTCACAGAAATAGAAACTAAAAAAACGAAAAACAATACCATTGCACCAAAAACATTAAGATACCTAGGGAATAAACTTAACTAAGGAGGTAAAAGACCT
>NW_006298884.1:0-482 GCF_000327345.1 Myotis davidii | reverse complement strand
GGCAAATATTTTATCTAGCCAAATGTTTACTAAATGAGACATGATTATACTTAAAAACTCAGCAAAGTCTTCAAGGATTAGAGATGACAGTGGCGGTCACATGTGTTGATTTTTCATTTAATGGTGTGTAATGAATGCAAGTTGAGGTAGCAGACAGAACTCTACCTCTGGGATCAATAAGCCTAAGTTTAAATCCTGGCAATGCCATTTGTCATCTGTTTGTCCTTGGCAAATCTTTGAGCCATGGTTTTCTCATCTGTGTAATTGGGATATTATAATGATGCTAGAGGCCCGATGCATGAAGATTCCTGCAAGAATGGGTCTTCCTTCCCCTGGCTGCAGCACTGCCTTTGCTTTGGCGAGAGCCACATTTCTGCCTTCACTCTGGCCCAGAGCCGCCTTTCCGCCTACCCACGCTGCCCAGAGGCCTGGAGCAGGTGGGGCGGTGCGGAACACCTGTGCCTGCATATGCAAATTAACCC
>NW_006298883.1:0-2144 GCF_000327345.1 Myotis davidii | reverse complement strand
ATTCTGGTCAAATCCTGGCAGCCGGAAGGGTTTGGTCACTGACTCTGGCTTCACCTGGCAGCCCCATCTCTGCCTGTCCCCGGCCCTGCACTAGGTGCTCTCTGTCTCTGCCACATTCACTCTTCACAACAGCCCCCAGAGGGAGGCAGGGACAGTCCCTTCCTACACACAAAGAGGCTGACTTGGGTCAATTAAAGAATGGACCCCAAGTCACAAAGCCAGCCAGGGGTGAAGCTGGGCTTGAACTCAGGCTGGAGAGGTCCAGACCTGTCTCTTCACTGCCCTCAGCAGCCTGCACCTTATCCTTACGGAGCCCGCATGGGTAAGGAGCCCCAACCACAATCAGTGATGTGAGCCGGAGCTCATGGAGGGGCTTCAACAGGAAGGAGGCCCAGCTCTCCCCCCTTGGCCACTGCCCCCAGCATTCTCATCTTGTGTCTACCCACCAGTACTCACCAGTCTCACCATATAAGGATCCCATAGCACAGCCTCTCAGTCATCCTTACAACCAACTCCTACTCAGCCTTCAAAACCCAGCCGGGATTGCCCACTCTGAGGACTTCAACTCCACTCTATCCCACCCACTGAGTCAGATGCTGGGCACCCAAAGTGCCCACTATGAGGCAACACTGAACTGGCCTGTCCGCCCGCACCCCCTGCCCCAAGGCTAGTCCTGTAGGGCAGGACTTTTCCACTCCTCTTCTCATGGGGCCCCCAGAAGTGGTCAAAGACACCTGTCAGCTGAATCACACCATGAGGGGGAGTCAGAGGTACCATGTGAGTTGGGCCCTGAAGGACCTGGGGAAAGGCAGGGATGGGCAAGTGTCCAGAAGCAGAGTCCAGCATGGAACGAAATGATTTATAGCTACTCTTCCAATGGGCCTCAGTTTTCTGGGGGTGTCAACCTTCCCCGTGTATCAGGCAGCAGAAACATCTAAACCTGCTTTGCACACCCCACCACTGCAGAAGTGAGAGACCAGACCCCGAGAAGCTGTGCCCAAGTCCTAAAGTGGCAAAGGCTGGGCCTGGAGGAGGCAGAGAGTGTGAGGCCACCTGACCCGGGGCCTGATCTTAAACCCAGCTCCTACCTGCCTTGCCACCACCCGCCCTGCCCCTCCCTGCACGATCAGATCCAGGGACCCCATCTGTGGACAGAACTTCATGTTATAAGCTCACTAGAAACGTGTTCCTATCGACGCCACCCAGCCCTGCCCCTCCCTGCACGATCAGATCCAGGGACCCCATCTGTGGACAGAACTTCATGTTATAAGCTCACTAGAAACGTGTTCCTATCGACGCCACCCGGTGCCAGGGCACGAGGGGCTCAGAGGGGCCTCGACCACCTCTTCTGTGATGGACGGGGATAAGGCTTGCTCCACACTCAGCAAGTGGAGTGAGAGCTGGGACTCCCCTGCGGAGCCTCCGCCGCCTCTGGGAGCAAGCCCTGCCCAGGAAGCTCAGTGCCCATCCCTCTCAAGGCACCTGCACGTCTGCCCTCTGGAAGCGGGAATTTCAGCCAAGGACAAAGCATGGGACCAGAGGGACCTTCCAGGCACTCTCTCTCTGCCTCTGTCCTCCACCCCGGGCCCTGGCAGCAGAGATGGGATGAGTATTTGCAGACGGAAGTCAAGGATCCCCCGGTGCACCCCCACTTCCCAGCTGTGCCTAGGGGCGCCCAAGCCTGTTTCCTCAGGTTGTGGTACTGACACCCTCCCCTTTTATGTTTCTCAGTGGTGACACTGGACGGCCACCCGGGCCATCTGTGGCTCCCCCTATACTCATATGAGGGCCCCAAATGTGGGTGTCCACCTTTTATGTTTCTCAGTGGTGACACTGGACGGCCACCCGGGCCATCTGTGGCTCCCCCTATACTCATATGAGGGCCCTGAATGGTGGGTGTCCACGTGACAGTCGTGTTTGGCTCTCTGCTCTGCTGCCCATCACACCCGACACTGTCACCATCCGAAGGAGACAACACCTCTGATTCCCCCGTCCTTCTCCCCAGGTTGCAAGTCTTTTCATGCTGAGATGGGTTTTTACTTGACCTGTGAGGTCACTACCAAGTGACTTGTGTGTGCCAGCCCCAGGCATGCAGTGGGAGAGGCCCTACCCCTGCCCTCAGGGGCTCGAGCTGCACACAGGAA
>NW_006298882.1:0-267 GCF_000327345.1 Myotis davidii | reverse complement strand
TTGAGAAGAACGTATATTCCATAGCTTTGGGGTCAAATATTCTGAAGATGTCAGTTAAGTCCATCTGGTCTAGTGAGTAATTTAGGATTGCTGTTTCTTTGCTGATTTTTTGTCTAGAGAATTTATCCAATGATGTTAATGGGGTATTAAAGTCTCCTACTATGATTGTGTTGCTGTCAATCTCTCCTCTGATATGTTCCAGAAGTTTTTTTTAAGTATTTGGGTGCTCCTGCCTTGGGTGCATAAATATTTACCAGAGTTATATCC
>NW_006298881.1:0-266 GCF_000327345.1 Myotis davidii | reverse complement strand
GGCCTATTGGGGCTGTCTCACCCAGTCCCGATTAGGGCCAGGCTGGTTGGGCCCTGGGACAGGGCCTGTGATCAGGGAGAGGGACCGTGGGAGGTTTGCCGGCCATGGGAGGTTGGCTATGGGAGTGCACTGACCACCAGGGGGCAGCTCCTGCATTGAGCATCTGCCCTCTGGTGTTCAGTGCACATCATAGCGACTGGTTGGCCTGTCATTCTAGTTGTTCCAGTTGTTCAGTAGTAACAGTCGCTTAGGCTTTTATATATATA
>NW_006298880.1:0-389 GCF_000327345.1 Myotis davidii | reverse complement strand
CATTTCCTCCAGGTTGTGTAGTTTGTTGGAGTACAGTTGTTCGTAGTATTTTTTAACAATCATTTTTATTTCTGGGGGGTCTGTTGTTATTTCACCTCTATCATTTCTGATTTTGTTTATTTGGGTCCTCTCTCTTTGCTTCTTGGTGAGCCTGGCTAGAGGTTCATCAATCTTATTAATCCTTTCAAAGAACCAGCTCTTGGTTTCATTGATTTTATATATATATTTTTTTGGGTCTCTATGTCATTTATTTCTGCTCTGATCTTTATTATCTCCTTTCTTCTGCTCACTCTGGGCTTTTCTTGTTGTTCTCTTTCGAACTCTTTTAGTTGTAGAGTTATATGATTTACTACCAATTTTTCTTGCTTTTTGAGGTAGACCTGTAGAGC
>NW_006298879.1:0-396 GCF_000327345.1 Myotis davidii | reverse complement strand
TGGTGACATTTCATGTTTGTAGGAAAAGGTCAGATGGGGGTGGTGAAGAAGTATCTGTTGAGTATTTGGAGAAAACTAGCTAGATTTTGATCTCTTCCAAATAAATTCCAGATTAAAAATGTTAAATAATCACTGGGTCCTGCATGACATCAGCTTAGTTGCAGTCCATTAGTCCATTGTGTGTGGGGTGGAGAAATATCTGTTGAGTATTTGGAGAAAACTAGCTAGATTTTTATCACCTCCAAATAAATTCCAGATTAAAAAATTTAGATATACAAAATGAGAAAAGTACCAGAAGAAAACACAAATACCTACTTATACTTTTTTCCTTTTTAAAGAATTTATTGATTTCACAGAGTAAGAGAGAGTGAGAAATAGAAACATCAATGATGAGAA
>NW_006298878.1:0-779 GCF_000327345.1 Myotis davidii | reverse complement strand
TGTTTACCTATGCCGCCATCTTGGTTTTTCTATTTCCTATAGATTTCATCACCCTAAACCAGTGGTCAGCAAACTGTGGCCCCTTGACTGTGGCTCTTCCACAAAATACAAAGTGCGGGCATGCACATACAGTGGGATTGAAACTTCGTGGCCACACTGAAGGGGCCAAAGAGTCACATATGGCTCACGAGCCACAGTTTGCTGACCACTGCCCTAAACACAAATTCTGTACCCATTAAGTAATAAATCCCCATTTTCCCTCCCTCTAGCCCTTAGTAAACTCAAATGTACTTTTGTTTCTATGCATGTGTTAGATATTTCATATAAGTGGAATCATACAATATTTGTCTTTTTATGTCTGACTTCTTTCACTTAGCATAATGTTTTCAAGGTTCATCTAAGTTGTAGATTGTGGCAGAATTTCATTTCTCTCTATGGCTAAAGAACATTCCATTGTTTTATATATACATCACATTTTGTTTTTCCACTCATCTGTTGATGGACATTTGTGTTGTTTCCACTTTTTGGCTATTGTGAATAATGTTGCAATGAATCCTGGCATGTAAGTATCTGCTTGACTCCCTGTTTTTTAATTTGTTTGGGTACATACCTAGGAGTGCAATTGCTGTGTCATATGGTAAGTGTATGTGTAACTTCTTGAGGAACTATCAAAGTGTTTTCCACAGTGGTTGCACCATTTTACATTCTCATCAGCAATGGGCACATGTTTCAATTTTTCCTCCTCCTCCCCAATACTAGTTATTTTCTAATTTTTAAAA
>NW_006298877.1:241784-253106 GCF_000327345.1 Myotis davidii | reverse complement strand
TCCATCGCCGGGGCAACCAATACTCATGTTCGCTTCAGCTGCCTGGATGCAGGTTGCCATCTTGGTTGGCAGTTAATTTGCAGATCGCCCTGATTAGCCAATGGGAAGCGTAGCGGAGGTATGGTTAACTACCATGTTTGTTTATTATTAGATAGGATATTAAGACATCACATGGACTAACATCACTTTCCTGATTTTCTCTGATAAAGCCATATCACAGAGCTAGCATAGATTATACCTCATGATGGGAGGAATTTCAAAGGCACATTGAAAAGGTGTGGCTATAGGGAAGAATAAGACATTGTGCCTATATTTTCAATAGTATACATAGCTGACAATCTCTCTCCTAAACTTCTATACTATATGTGTTTGGGTGGGATATAGTGAAAAACTTAAGATGAGTGCTCCTGCTTGTTTTGAGCTATGACAGAATAACTGGTATTCGACTTTCCCTTCTTCAAAAAACAACTATAACACTGGTCAAATATACGAAGCGCACTTTTTCACACATTAAAAAATAGGCCCATGGGTTGGCTGTCAGCTGAGGCAACAGGTCACTTTTATCATCCAGGAGCCTAGCTCATGCTTGTTAACAGTGTGGTGTTAGGCTTCATCATGCTATGAGGATGAAGTTTCTGCTTTTCCTGGACCAATGCTGTTGAGCTCATTATTCTTCATTCACTCTTCAGATGAAGAGGATTTTTGTGCTTCCCATGAAGTGCAGAACTTTCAGGTCACTGCAGGTAACAATAGGGTTATGCTGTTGCCCTAGAACCCTTGATTACTGATGGAAACCTGGGCCTGAATCTGCATTTCTAAATGTGGCACACTAGATAAGCTAACTGACTGGATTAAATAGGGGCTTTGTTATACTGATTCTATTTGCAAGCCCAGCATAAATCTCTTCCTAACTTTCCAGTTGTGTTAACCTTAGAAAAACTGAGAAAGAGGAAAGGTTTTATGTTTGATACTTTTCCATACCCTTTTAAATACCCAGATCCTTCATGTTGACAACTAATTACTCTCTGGTCTATTTGTGTCTGCTTCCTGCCTCAAGATCGATCTATTTATTTATTTATTTATTTATTTATTTATTTATTTATTTATTTTTAACAACAACAAAAATACTCTACTGGTTCTTAATTTCGGATAATTGATTTCAGCTGACCACCACGGAACCAAAACCCAATTTGGATTTATATTATTTATCCTAGGTGATTAGATTTTATTTTAGTAGAAGATAATTACTTTACTCAACAAAATGACCCTGGAATTAGTGAATATCAGTAATAGTAACCATCTGCTAAGACAGCTTCAGGTACAGCCTTGAGATGGTAAATGCCTGCCCACATTGGTTTTGCTTATGTTTAAGTCTGGCTACTGAAAAATAAAATCCAGCTACATACAGAGGCAGGATTCTATTACCAACATACTAGAACAAATAAGTTCTGCTTTTATTTTATGTACCTGTAAAAATTGTCAAAGATATATATGATTATTTTGCCATACTCATCTAACCACAAATGATTTTAATAATTGTGTTCAAAGTTTAATCATAGTGTAAGTATATGTGACATGAGAAATATTGGGAAGGTAAACCAATATTTTTCACTTTTGTGAATTGCATCAGGATTTAACTTACTTCGGTATTTAGAAATGGTATCTATCCTCTCACCACGAGTGCAGTAAGAAAAAGGTAGAAACTTTTTTTTTCACATTTTATGATATTACTCTTGTGTTAATAGCATCCTCAGTAGTTAATATTTTGGACTGCTTTAACTTAAACCTCAGGGTACTAGTGGCCAAGAACAAATTGACGCTTTTACAAAATTGAAGCTGGTACTTGGGAACACTGAGTCGATTCAATTAAAATTGTAATACTAAAACTGCAAGCAAAAGGAGAATTTATATGGTTAATATTTTAGCACAACTTTCCTTATCTGAAGGAACCTGATTAATATTTTTATTTTTCTGTACATATTTATTCTAACTATGCTTTCACTATGTTAGTAAAACAACCTTAATCCTTGCCTTGAACAACTTTAATACAGGAAAAGTATTTCTACGTTATAAGAAAATAATTGCTGAGATCCCACTATCAGAAGATCATAGGAGGTTTCCTATGTCTAATAAAAATTCAACTTCAACATTTATTTTCAAGTGAACATTTTAATTAGTTTTTAAATGTCTCCAAAATATTTAAATAACATCATGACATTATTTTTCAAAAAGAGAAAGGTGAAAATTCTAAAGCCCTATTAAAATAGGAGGTAGGACCAAAAAGACCCTTTAGATAAGAGAGAAAATGGAGGTATAAGAAAAAGCAAGATTTTATAGGTGAAATAAACAGTGTGTGTGTGTGTGTGTGTGTGTAAGTGTGTGTAGAAGAGAGAGAGAGAGAGAGAGAGAGAGAGAGAGAGAGGGAGATACTGTGTGAATGAATTCCTATGATCATTTTATATGGAAAAGAAGATAAAGGCAAGTGGAAACTGTCCAGGTTATGTCTGAGGTTTCTTCTCTAAGATATAAGGTCCATTTTTCCAAAGACTTCTTGATCCTGTAGCTTGGAGGTAGGAAATAGAAATCTCAGACTCCATGTTCTTAATAATTCCACAAATATAATCAATGGGAAAGCTCTCCCTCCTAGAAAAACAGGAACTTCCATTTATTTTTACTATGAAGTTGAAATCTTGTTGTATGTCTCTATTTTTTCAATGAAGATTTAAGTATTGAGATTAATAAACAGGTAAAGAAAACAGTTAGATATTATCAATATTACTCATTTCTTTAACAGAAAAATTTCCCAAAATTTAGATGAATTTGTTGTCCTAAAACAAAACTTTTTAAAATAAAGATTTATAAGTACACCACTATAACTAGATTTTTAAAGATATTTCATTTGTCCAAGAAGTTAACAGCATTTTTTTCTTTAGATGTTTGTTATTATACTTCTTGATTTTTGGTAATCACACTATATAAGTCAACTACATAATTAGTCATCATCTTATTTTTGACTTTTTAATCTCCTTTTACCTTTGCAAAGGATTTTGTCCCTTTTTATATAATCTATCATTCTATCTCTGGAAACTATGTTCTGATTTCTGTCTTTATATAGTTTTCTCTTCTACTAAATAGATTACATAATCTATATAGATTATAGATTAATAATCAATAGATTATATAGCACTCAGCCTTCCCTGTCTGGCTTCTTTTTCTTATATACTTTTGAGATTCAGCAATATTATTGCATGTATCAGGAGTTTGTTCCTTTTTATTGTTGAATACTAAAGGCCTGGTGCACAAACCCAGGCAACCATGGATGTTTTTACTCTCTCCATAGTTTGCCCTTTCCCAGACTGTCATATAGTTGGGTGATACAATATGTAGTCTTTCAGAGTGGCTTCTTTCACTTAGCAACACACATTTAAGTTTCCTCCATGTTTTTTCATGGTTGATAGTGCATTTCTTTTTAGCCCTGAATAATATTCCGATGTCTGGATATATAACACATTATTTATCTATCCACCTACTGAAGAACATCTTCCTGTCTTCTAAGTTTTGGCAATTATGAATAAAACTGCTATATACATCTAGGTGGAGGGTTTTGGAGTGCTTATATAAGTGATATTGTGTTTTGAACTTCAGATTCCACTTGTACATTGCTGATGTGTAGGAAAGCAATTGACTTTTGTATATTGCCCTTATATTTTGCAGCCTTACTATATATAATTGCTTATTAGTCACAGGGGGATTTTCTCATGATATTTTTTCAGATTTTTTACATAGGCAATCATGTTATCTGAGAACAAAAGGTGTTTTTTCTCTCTTTCTTTCCAATCGGTAGTTATTCATGTATTGTTTTTGCTTGTTTCGGTATTGGAGTAATGCTGACCTCATAAAATGAATGGGGAACTGTTCACTTCTCTTCTGTGTCCTGGAAGATCTGTAAATAATTGGCCCTATTTCTTAACTCTTTGGTATAATTCATCATCTGCTTCTGAGTTTTTCTTTGTGAGGAGGTCGAATTAGTAATTCAACTTCTTGTAATAGATATGAGCTATGTAGGTGACCTAATATTTGAGTGAGTTTTGGAAGTTTCTTTCTTTTAAGGTATTTTTCCATTATATGTATTTTCAGATCAAATATTTGCCACTCTTTGGAACTTAGTTTACTTTGTTTATGTCTGAATGATACATTTTCCTTCATCATAGAAGTGCAAAACAGATATAAGAAATTCCTATGTACAGCACAAAATGGAATCTCTTCCCAGATATGGTATACTGGCCTACTGATTTGCAGTTTGGCTAATATCAACATTCATAAAGAAAAGCTGGGTGGAAACAACAAAAAGTTTTTATATTGGGGAAATAGAAAATGGATTGTAACAGTATAACAAAGGGTGCTTGTTGTTTATAAAAAAGGGAACTGATGATTATATAAATTTAAGATGTTTTGGGTTAAATACAGGTTAATAATTTGTTTCCTAGGGGAATTCTTCATGTTTTTATTATGTTAATGGTACTATTAGTTTCTAAGAGAAGAAAAATCTATGTAGCATTTTGCAATCTGATGTGGCCACTAAATCTTTCTTCCTAGAACAAAGTAATCTGTAATACTCAAGTAGGAAATGCTAATTCAGAAATTTCCAACAGCTTAGGCATTTGAAAATTTTAAAATTGTATCATATTTTTACAACTTTAATGTTGTGGTATCTGATTGTTTATAGTTCAACTCTATCTTGATGGAATTTTTAAAATATGATCTAGCAGCAAAGTTTAAAAGAAAGTATGAAACAAAGTATTGCCAATATAATTTTATTAGCAAACTCTAGATAAATTCTATCAGATTTAATATAAATTTTAGGTTTCCCCCTCTGCATTATCTTAAGTAAAATAAACCATAGTGGAAATATGTCAAGTTAAACTTGTGCAAAAATTAATATTGGACTTCTAATGCTGAGGTAAGTTTTATTGTCATTGTCCAAAGAACTCTTGTGAAACATCTTCTATTTATTCTACACCAAACACTTGATCTCATAAACAGATCACTTGATACATCAGTAACCTATTTTGAAGTGAGTCAAGATGCTCTTGCCCTATACTGCATGAGTAATATTCCACAATATTTAACATTTTTCATTTTATCTTTTCATTCATTTATTCATAATAAGTTAAACACCAACTTGCAGAACCAATGAGAAATAAATAATTTACTATATTTGGGACTGTACTGATTATTTACCCTACCTAGTAAGAAGTGAAATTAAATGCTTATAGTTTTATTACTACTTTGAAAACTCCTCTAAAGCCAATATGTGTATTTATGTAAATGATTTTTTTCTCTCTATATTTAAACTTCCTCCATGATATCTGCTGGTATAAAATACGTCTTCAACTAAAATGCATAGTTTGCTATCTGGAGCATATTACATAAGCGCACTTTGTAGCTGAGTTACTCATGTGCCTAGAGATGGTATTTCAAAAGAAACAGTTAATTCCAGAATTAAAATTGTTAATCACAGGAAGATAATAAAAACTGATCTTTAATGGTTAAGTTATAATTGAAATTCACTATATTTGGCATCGTGCATTTCCTTTTGCTTTTGACCTGTCACACATTTGCCTTAAGTGATAATGCCATGCTAGAAGAATCAATCCCATAATTGTTAGACCATTTTAACATTCCATGGCAAAGTGCAATTCTTTCACTCAAGATATATAAAATACATTCACTTGAGAAACATAGAATAGTTAAATTAACCTCACTTTTGAAACTGTAAAATTTAAATTAAAAATTTGAATCACATAATAATGTCCCAGTGTTCAAATTACCCTTTACCATAGGATTGAGTGGCATATTATTAAAGATTGTTCTAGTAATTCTTAATTTCTAAGTAACTGATGAATTCAGTGATGTGAATAAAGCAAATCATGTAAGACTGTGATAATAGGTAGTTATTATTCCTATGTGAAAGTTTCAGAAGAAATAAAACTTCAGAAAATAAAGTTGCCTAAAATAAATCACTTAAAATATTGTTTGCTTAAATATAGTTATTGGATTCATGTGGGATAATAATACTCTGGTAAACTGTTAAGTATTGAGATATTTAAAAAGTAAGCTGATTAAATCTACATCAAGCATGGCTGCCATCTTGTGGGGACAAGATATAATGTGGTGAGGGGCCAATCTCAACAAAGTGTCCCTGTTGGGTTACAAGAAATGATCTGACCTTCATTTACCGATTGTTTGATATTTACTAATATTCTCCCTAAAATTCCATATCAACATCCAGGCAGAGGAGATAAAAGGTCTGAACAAAAAAAATGAGCAAAATTACATATATATATATATATATGTATATACTGAAATTTTGATCCCCAAAGTTCAGTATTATATATGCTGAAATTTTGATCCCCAAAGTTCAGTATCGTGGCTAATGTATGTACCGTGAAAACACTTTGAATTTCAAAGTTTTCACTTGCATTAATTCTAATAACAGATGAACTTGGTAAAGTACTTATAATTAAACAAAATCAATATAGTTGCAGAATTTGGTTAGAATTTGTATTTGGTTAGAAGAAAGCATGATATCTGCAGCCTCAGAGATTTAGGAAAAGCTTTGAAGGGAAGGAAGGATTTAGGAGTAATGTGGAAGGGAAGAAATAAGGAAGGAAGGAAGATGCCACCTATCTGAAAAGATTTTCACTATTGTCACAGTTAAAATAGTTTGATAGAGTAGAAAGTGGTGAGTCAGTGCAAGGTTGACCCAGAAAAAAAAAAAATTAAAAAGGACAGGCTATACCCAATGTGAATGTTACATAGGGATATGTGATTTAATAATTTTCTTGAAGCATATATAAAAGTAAAAAATGTGTTTTCTAAGTTCCAATCTTTCAACAAACATCAGTACAACTTTTGAGACTCAGTTTCCCATTGTTATCTAGACAACCAGACATTACATAAGAGAGGCCCTGAAGTACCAGTTTTTTCTTACTTCCTGTGATATGCTAAGTATAAAATGTGTTCTTTTAGTCCCTAAAAGAAAAATAATTTATATATTTTTTTAACTTTTGCAAATACACATCTCAATTATAATTTTACAGCCATAATTTGTTATTGTCTGCATATATATGTGGTCAGCCATTGTCCTCTTATAGCTTCTTTTCATATTCATGTTCAAGTTGTAATGTACTTATAATATTTTGTGTGGCTAACCATATTTATGATACTAATGATTCCATTACCCCAAGTCCTCACTTAACTTTGTCAATAGGTTTTGGAAACTGGGATTTTAAGAAATGACATATAAGGAAACCGATTTTGCCATGGGCTACTTGATATAACCAAAGTTTAGTTCCTATGGCATATTTCTGGTCACAAAAATGTCTCCAAACTTCTAAATAAGATCCTAAAAACTAATATTAAACTTTGAAAAAGATGTGAGCTATAATACATTTAAGACAGAATAATAAAAACAAGTAAGATACAAAACTATTTTCCAAATTGCTTATTCTAGTTCAGGGTTGAGGGTGACAAGAGTCTATTCTGGCAGGTTAGTCACACCCACACTCATTCCCACTGGGACAATTTAGATATGTCAATTCACATAACGTGTACATCTTTGGGATATAGGAGGAAACCAGAGTACCTGGAGGAAACCCGCTTGGGCATGGACATGTCTGGAGCTGATTCCCCCCCCCGCCCACCATCAATGTTATAATGAAAAAACGTTATTCAAAACCACATTGTTGCGGGACCTGCTGTATAGTGAATTAAAAGTACTGTGTTAGGTACATTCGATTCTATTTTCCCCCTATATTCTTTTCAACGCTAACTTTCTCCCCTAATTTTCATATGGGCTCTCATAAATTAACTGATTTCTATATGGAAAGTAAATCTCTGAATCATTGAAGATTACTGAAGAATCCTTTAAAATTAACTAATATAAGTTGACTTATGACTTTTATAATATTCAGTGAGAAGATGATATTTAAAGTTCAGACATTAGTATTTCTAGTTTTTTAAAAGTGAAAGTGAAAGAAATATATGTTCCAAGGATTTCCAAAGTACATTGTACATGATTAAAAGAGCCTGCATGTGTATGTCCCTTCAAAAACCCAAATTAACATTTCCCCCAAATTTGTTTTTTCTGTAAAATTAATCATTATGTTTTGTGTCTTAAAACTGCTCAGACTATCTACCATTTCTTCAAATTATTGATGCTCATATCATAACTAATGCCTGAATGAAGTGATAGTCTTCACATAGGAGGAATAAATTCATGAATCCTGGTTCACTTACATTTTAATTTCAAAAAATTAATCATTGGATGTGAAACTTTAATGAATGAAGGCTGTTTTTCCCAAAATGTTAGACTGTCAAAAAGTTCTGAATTTCATTTCAGCGAGCCAGATTCAGCAACCATTTCCATGTGATAATGTTAGAATTACAGCTAAGCAGCTTTAATTAGACTAATAAGATAGCCTTCATAAAAACGCCTCCATGAAAGTGCATCCAATAAACTTGTTATTCTTTTCCCTCTGGAACTTAACAATCTAACTTACACATTAAAAGCTTTGTAGCTAACTAGCCCTAACCGGTTTGGCTCAGTGGATAGAGCATCAGCCTGCGGCATGAAAGGTCCCAGGTTTGACTCCAGTCAAGGGCATGTACCTTGGGTGTGGGCACATCCCCAGTAGGAGGTGTGCAGGAGGCAGCTGATCGATGTTTCTAACTCTCTATCCCTCTCCCTTCCTCTCTGTAAAAAATCAATAAAATTTATAAAAGCTTTGTAGTTAACTAATATTATATCACAAGATGCAATTTTCTAGAATAGTGGAAAATATAGTTAACACATAATTTGTTAAAATGTGATTAAACTTATATTCCATACAAAAACTATTAATTAGCTCACATTGGGTACAGACATTATTTGGGCATTGAAATGATTGATTGATATTCTTAAACTGCAATTCAATAAGCCACTGTTATGCTTTAATTTTGCATTAACTCTCTTGTGTTACTTTTGGAAAGCTGTATCTCATGGTTCATGATGTCTTAAGGTATTTAGTGATGTGTCACTCAGATTCATTTACGCGTTTGAGTATTGCAACAGTGGTTCTGAACCATAGCTTCACATTGGAGTCATGTAAAACACATTGGCCAAGCCCCCAAACCCAGCATTTTGATTAAATTAATTTGAAGTGATTTTTGTGAAAAGTTTCTCAGGTTATTCCAAAGTGAAGCCGCCTTTGAGAACCACTAAATGGGAGGATTTGGGAATAACGAAAATGTTTTGCTTGCAATATACTAGAACAGATTTCCAAGACAGAAGATAGTCTGAATGGAGTATATTTAGCTAGCTCCAGGAATGACAGTTGTTATGCCATGACTGGACCAGCTAATGCTTTGAAGTTCTTCCTAGTTCTCTGATTCTAAGATATTATAGTGTTCTTACCATGTTAATAATTATTTCATATTTTTTTCTTGATAGAGCACAGAGTGACTCATCAGTTTTGAAAATGTGCTTGTGAATAATGTAATAGAAGCAAGCTATGGGGAGATACATCCATTCTTTCAAAGATTCATTATCTGTACCAACAAAATATAATCCATGACATTGCAATAGAACCCTTTGAAAAGTAAAACTGACACCAACAACAGTGTGAATACAATCAATATTGAGTCCAGGTGTACTAATGACAAAAAGAGATAACGAAATGATCAAAATTGAGAGGTAGTAATCAGTGATGTCTTCTTGGAAGCACTGCTTTATGACAAATTCAGAAGGAAGTCATGCATTTCAGGTCAACAATGAAATTCCAGTCAACAAAGGGACTCTGTGTAAATGCCACAGCGAATAAAATGTGAATAGCTATGGTCCTCACTGTAGAGGCCTTGATAAGCTAATTCAGGAGGAGGTCTATCAAAGGCTAATACAAGGGTAGAATATACTAGGAGAGCACAGCAGAGGATGGGTTTATGTCACATTACAACATTGTGTGCAACTTCATGGGCAAAAGGAATTTGAACTAAGTCTTGAAGTGTTGGAGGAGATTGGGAAGATGAATAAATGCCTTCCAACCTAACTATTAACATAAATAACAATATGGAGGCACAACATTTACTGGGATGTGCAGGGAAATAATGCAGGGGGTGAATGAAAGAAGCATGTCACAGAGAAAAGAACACTCAATTGTGTTTGGAGAAACAATAGCTCAATTCACCAGACTAGATTGAGAGAAGGACTTAAGTGAGAGAGCGAGAAGAAAAGAGGCTTGCCAAGCCTGAGGGTAAGGGGGGCTCTGAGAGGTGGCTTGAGGAGTTTGACAACCATACATCCCAAGTAGCAATATTCCCAAGGGATTCCAAGCATAACTGAAATAATAATGCCTGGTCTCAACTAGTCTCTGGGTTGTGTTAGCAGTCAGAAATGAAGCCAGACTGGATATGTTCATCTTTAGAAGAAGGCAAGTCACAATCCTCAGGATTTTATTTTAAGGAACAAATTTACAGAAAATTCTTTCATTCCAGGACTGGGATGCTGTCATTCAGTACTTTCTTTCTCAGCTCTTTCGAGGGAGAAACAACCAATTTCCTTATTCTTAATTTTTATATAACTAATCTGTTACCAAGCTACTAAATGTAATATTTTGATCAAATGCTTCCCTGAAGCATGTATTTCAGTTTTATTTAATTATTATATTTTTTATCTCAAGATCTTTTTTTTATCCTTTTTTCTATCCTAAAAAATACACTGGAGACAGAAAAAAAAACCCCACCAAAAAACCCCCACAAACCCCACATTGTAAAAAAGGCAATTAGCACGCCCTCTCCTTTTTATAACTTCATAATTGAAATCTCATTAAAAGCTTTCTAGGTCTCAGCTCCCTTAGTGACCAGGTGTCCCTAATTTGTTTTTAAACTAATGTGACTAATTCCAGGCAATGACTAGAAAAAGCCTGATACCTGTTGGAGAATAGCAATAGCAAGGTTATAGAAGTGGGGTGGCTTTTTAGGTTGCCTTTAACCTTGTTTTTTTTTCTTTTCTTCTTCTTCTTTTTTTTTTTTTTAAAGGCTTCAACGTCTTTTCTCTCCGAGTCCTGCCCTTTTTTCAGTCCCGGCTGAAGATTCCCAGGGAAATGAGAGCACTATTTGGTTTCTGCCTTGTATTGCAGATAGGGGGAGGACGTGGTTATTAGAGAGAAGCTCTTCCTCTCTCGGTTTCCCCCTCTCTCCGCCTGACAGCACCGCTCTCTCGCAGGCTCGCTGGTTCTCTAGGCGATCCATTTCCAGGCAACGTGGGGCTGCTGAGCTGCCCAG
>NW_006298877.1:240917-241514 GCF_000327345.1 Myotis davidii | reverse complement strand
GAGGGGGGTGGGTCTGTTGGAAGTTGCTGCGGAGCCGGGACGCCAGACCCGGGCCCGGGCGCAGCGATGGGCAAGGTCTGAGCTCCAGCCTCTCCCCCTGCCCCAGTGCAGCCGGGGCTGGATACATTTTTTTTTTTTTTTTTTTAAGCCAAACTGCGAACAACTCTGGCGATGCCAACCTTCCCTTCCAAGTGACACGGCTCTGCGAAGGAGGATTCCTCAGACTGAGCTCTTCCTCTTATTCGCCCTGCCATCCTCGGCGACGGATCAAGGCTTCGCTCTGGCAGGAGGAATTTAGGGGGGGAGAGGAAAAGCTGTGCTCAACTCCATCGTGACCTCAAACTCTCTGGACTGTGCGTGTTGAAATCATCTGGAAAGAAGAGCCGCCGTCCAAGAAAGCCAGCCGCGGAGGAAATGGAAGTTTTCCCCTTGGTCTTGGTGTTGTCCGTGTGGTGGTCTCGAACCTGGGACGCCGGGAATGCGGATTCGATCATCCACATCGG
This sequence comes from Myotis davidii, assembly GCF_000327345.1. Classification (NCBI taxonomy): domain Eukaryota; kingdom Metazoa; phylum Chordata; class Mammalia; order Chiroptera; family Vespertilionidae; genus Myotis; species Myotis davidii. Next base: position 241,011 of record NW_006298877.1, on the reverse strand, counting down.
TAAGTGAGGGCAGCTGCTGCCGGCGGCTACTTTTGACCGCGTCGGTTCGCCCGTGTTTCCCCCGGGCGGCCCCCTCTGCGCCCTGCGTGGGGCT
>NW_006298877.1:240503-240793 GCF_000327345.1 Myotis davidii | reverse complement strand
CGTGGAGTGCGGGCTGCACGCGCGGGGGGTCTCGAGTTCGCCCCGGGGTGCGTGTGTGCCGGGGCGTGCGGGGTTTTCAGCGCACAGGGAAGGGAAGTTGAATGGGCTGACTCAGTTTCCCATATTCTCCCCCGGATGCACACTGCCTCTATTTTTTAAAGAGGATCTTGGAGGGCACCGAAGAGGTAGCATCTGTGAGGCGAAGCGAGCTGGGGTGGGAGGTGGGGGGCGCTCCCTTCGGCTCGAACAGGTGGTTTTGCAACGTGAGCCGCTGCCTTCGAGCGCCGAGC
>NW_006298877.1:217606-240166 GCF_000327345.1 Myotis davidii | reverse complement strand
CGGCGCTCGCAGCTCCAGGCTCCAACTCTTCTCACTTGCTAATCCGCGAGAGCAGAGCGGAGACGAGCTCGTGCAGCCTTTTCGGCGTAAAAGCAATTTCCTTTTCGGAAATTCGCATCTGCGGGCCAGCGAGATTCCCCGATCGGGCTGAAGAGAGGCCCCTCTTGGGGCATATTCTGGGCACAGGACTTTTATCTGTCCACACGGCGTGATGTTCTGCAAATTGAGGAGACAGATGGGTCGCAGCATCTCCCCTTTCAGTCCCCCTGCCCCTCCCCCGCGCAACACACACACTCTCCCGCTCCTCCCTCCACCTCCTTCTCTTTCTCTCCCTTCCTCCCTCCTTTTCTCTCCCGCTCCTTCTCTCTCGCTCCTGTAAGCCTAACCTGCTGCAGGTGGCGGTTGTGCCTGCCCACGCCAGGGTCTTCTATCATGTGCGTGCCCAACAGGCCAGCCCCTCAGCTCCGGGGGGCTCCCTCTCTCTGGGTCTCAGACATTGTCTTTGTAAACATGTCTGCCATTCTCTATTATTTGTATCAATAGAACCATATGTCTCTGTGCAAGGAGTAATGAGGTCAGAATTCAGAAAACCTTGCACTTAGGCATTAAGTAAATGAAACACTAGATAGCTTGCCTGTTAGCTCACCTTTTGCTTGGGGGCTAACAGCCTGTGGGTTCTGAACTTTTCAGGGAGAAATTATGGTCTTATGGAGGGGTTCAGTAATGTTCTGATGGAGTTCAGAAATGAACTGGGCTCCTCTTAAATAAATGACTTACATTTATGTCCAGTGTAAATGACTGCCACAAGAATGTAGATATATGTTGTTGTACTTTTGCATTCAATTTTATGATTAGGGGTTTCTGCCTTATGCTCTTTATCACTCAGGAGGGAAGGCTTGGGGATACATGCTTATTTTATTGCTTACGCTGTGGTCTACACAATAAATACACTATTTGCAAACACCCACAGCTCTTGCTATCCTTTACCAGATGAATACTATTTTGCAATGCAGTCTGGGCTATTTGTTTCAAAATAGAACACAACTGTTGTATTTTTTTCTTCCTTTCCATTCTGTTGTCTGTCAGTGTGACATGGCTTACTTATTTATAACTAGACCAAAAAAGTAACTGTGTACAAATTACAGATTTCTTTAGAAAGCTGGTTCTATGCATGAACTGTGCATGTCCTACTAAAAGAAATCGTTACTTCTTAGACAATTAATTTGACTTGAATGCAATTAGTACATTAGACAAGAGGATTAGCTTCTTTTATAGACTACCTAATAATGTCACGAAGCTAGCAAATTGATGATTGTTTCAAATGCTCCATATCTTTTATGATATAGTGAAAATGTTGCCTCCTAAATTTAAAAAAAATGACAGAAAGAAGACTAATTTGTGTACACTTCAGAGGTTAAAATTGTCTCCCCCTCCCCCCCTTACCTCAGGCTGACGATAATAAATTCACAACTAAATGCCCATATATTGAAATTTTAAAGCACCTGTTACTATTCATTGGATCAGTTTACTTGCTTGGTTGGATAGGAAAAGAGAATTATGTTTAAGAGGTGACTGCTTTCATTTGATATTCAATCTGAGAAATATGCTTTGATATTTAATCTGAGAAATATGCATATGGTAAATATATTATTTCAGGACTAAAGGGATGAAAGCGATGAAACAGGAGGGAAAGAATGTTTCAACTCTAGAGAGATAAGGAGATATGCAGAAATGAAAGGTTTCCACAGCCTCATGTGATGTGTTTAAGCAGAAAGTAGCTGTAATGTGTAGTTCAGGCAAGCTGGCAAGATAAAAGACACTGCTGCAATAGGTTCCTTTTGTCTGCCAGCATTGTCACCATGCTGTATGTACTTATTGAACACCTTTTACACATACTTCAGTGTGGGGCATATAGATTTAGTGTAAGACATCACCTCGATCTCAGTGAGTTTATACTTTTAGTTTTCTTTTTAATTCAATTGAATGTCTTGGTTAATAAAATTCTATAGGTTTCAGGTGTACAATTCTATAATACATCATCTGTATATTGTATTGTGTGTTCATCACCCTAAGTCTCCTTCCATCACCATTTAGCCCTCTTTTACTCTCTTTATCTCCCCTCACCCCCCTTTTTTCTGGTAGCTACTGTTGTCTGTGTTTTTAACTTTTTTTTTGTTGCTTAATCCCTTTACCTTTTTCACCCATCCCTCACACCCCTTCCTCTCTGACTGTGTATCTATGAGTCTGTTTCTTTTTTGTTTGTTAATGTTGTTCATTAGATTCCACATATAAGTGAGATCATATGCTACTTGTCTTTTTCAAGACTAATTTGTGTGCACTTCAGAGGTTAATATATTTCACTTAGCATAATACTCTCCAGGTCCATCCATGCTGTTGCAAAAGGTAAGATTTCCTTCTTTTTGATGGCCTAGTAGTATTCCATTATAAGAGGTTCTTTAAATATTGAATCCTTTTGGTATTGAACCAAAATATATGTATGAAAACTCTCTCCATTCTTCTTTCTTTCTCTTTGTTTTCTACTATTCATGCAGGTAGATTAATATAGTCAGTTACATATTTTAAACTCTAACATGTTGTATTAAACACATTAATTCACTGCAATGATGCGGTATATTCTAATGGTTAAGTTAATGATTGAAAAGGAAATGTATTTATTGCCATTAAATGCATACTATAATTACTTTGTGTTTCTGTTAAAACATATTTTTAAAAAATTGATAATTATATACTGTTTAACATATGAATATTCTAGATACACAGACACAGTATGTAGAAATGAATCACCTCCATTGTGACCTTCTTCACCCCCCACCCCAAAGAAAGACCTTTTGACACATTAAAAACTATGCGATTTTGAAATTATGCTTCTACTTTAAGGCTGTGCATTGACTGAGTAATTTCATCAGACCCACATTACTTGATTGCTTAGAAGTTTCCTAATGATCTGCATGCTGTAGGAAGAACCAGAACGGCGTGAGTGGAATGGCAATGATACTGTGTTTTATGAGGCTATTCAGAAGTCGCTCTGATTTATGTAGCTAGAAAGCTCCAAAGTCTTTGAGATTAGCCACGCCGAGTGCTATTTTCTTCATACATCAGTCGTCTCACACTCTTGACTCCCTTAACACAACAGGAGTTTAGAGCACTGCTTTAATTAAGCAGGGATTAGGTGGCATTTCCAGCCAACTGCACAGTTTGTGCTTTGCTTCATATCTAATATGGAGGATCTCATGCTTTAACAGCTTAATGTATGCTCATTTCTTTATCTGGGCCTTGTGCTCACAGAACTGATTGAAATGAGCTATCCTCAGTTATGTATCTCTGCAAGGAAACACTGACACTGAGTACTTACTCATTTATTACAAAAATGGCTAGCATGTTTTTGTTGTTGGCAGTCATGGTAAAATACCTTATGCCAGCAGGAACTAGGAACCAAGCATTTACTCATGTTTTTCTCATAAGCCATTGGTGCTTTATCCTCCAAGATCATAATCATCAACTATGACATTTGAGAAGCCTTACACAATTCAGAGTATTTTCATCATGAGAAAGTGCAAATTAAAGTACAAAATTGGTGGTTGAGTAAAATGTGTCAATGCATTATAAAACACAAATAGAGGGTAGATTCAAACCGTCAGTTTTTATTCTGTTGCTATTGAGGACTGTTCTATCAAATGCAGAATGTAAAAGCATTTCCACTGTGATTTGCATGGTTTAATGATAGCCCCCAGAGATCATCAGGGACTCTTCCCACTGTATAAAATATCTCAATGATTTAAACTGTCCTCTTATTATTTATAAGAGTTCATTGCTCTCGGAATTATGGGTAATACATAGTATAAACTTAGAATGTATTAAGAAGTAGTTTCTGAGTTTAAAATAAGTTTATACTTTACCTTTATTCTGTGCCATTAAAACAGTTATTTGAGCACAGTTTAGATGTGCATTAGCTTAGACAATGTTATTATTCAATGCTATCAACTATGACATGACTAATAAGTCAGTACACTAAGGACCTTTGCTTTCTACTCCAAATGTACGTTCAGTAAATACCTCCTATAAATTTCAATTAAAATATGAATAAAAATCAAGGTGATTAACTTTCAACTTATCCAACCATAACAACCAGTTGAAATTCTTAAAAGAAATTGAAGATGTGTTACATTTAATTCTAATCTCTAAAGCTAAATTTATCATGCTGTAATTTTATCTCAAAGGAATATTGTAATTTCAAAACCACACTTTTTCATGCGGAATTTTTTACTTGCATATATTCTTTTAGTTTAAAAAAGTCCAGTATTTGGCATTGCTAGTGAATCCTCATGATATTTCGGATTATAGACTGCATATTGGTGAGTTGGAATACTTAGATTTTTACTACAAATACATTTATTAGAAAATACATTTATGGCCTACAAAGATAGCTTTGCCATTAGGTGTCACTGCATTCTGAGCTGTTCCTTTGTTGTCCTATTTGAAAATCACATGAAATATATATTCTCTTAAATCCTCAGGGGGAAAATGCCATTTAATGAGGTTTGTGATGTAAAGTACAGGTGGTTTTTATTTTCAAACCTGAACAGGAAATATCATATCCTGTCTCTTATTCTTGTCAGAATTTAATTTTAGGATTTATCAACACTCTCTATTCTGTAGATAGATGAGCTTCCTAGACCTAGTGATGTAAATTTTCACAAATTTTTCGATAACAAAATATATTCTTAAACTAATACTCCTCTATTGAAAAGTCTAAGACACCAAGTAGTTTGTAAAAATGCATAACGATGCTGGTGTAAACAGACATTAGTGAGTGAGTTTGTTAAGCAATTTCTTCACTGCAGTGGTTCTGCTTTCCTATGGAACATTTGGAGTTCAGAACTGATTGATGTTTGTAACATGAATCCCATACACACAAAGCTATGAATAAACATATATGTGAACACAAATACAGATATATGTAAAAATAGTGTCATCATTGAAGTGAATGATCATATATGTCTTCAGATAATTTTGGACTGATAGTTATTGTTTCATGTATTGTATCAATCGCCACACACATACCACAACCATCTGGTTTGTATGGTAATATACAACCAATGTCTGTTATCACATTAATTTTTTTGTATATTGAATTTTTTTTAAAGAGGCAAAATTTTTCTTCTAGTACATCCCATTGTAAGAGGATGAACCTTAGCTTTAATCTGATAAATTAGTTTTAGCATCAACAAAAATCACATGTAATAGGTTAAATGAAGGAACAGTTAGTCATATTATGATAGACCTTGCCCTGTGTCAATATTAATTAATAAACTGTTGGGATAATGTGTTATTGAAAGCTCAGAACAAAATCAGCTGATCAGATGGATAGCTAAAGGATAACAAAAAATACTAAAATAATATATTTGAGGAATAAATAAAATACTATATTTCAGGAATTTGTAGAAGAGATACAGTCGTGTGGTTCTTATAACTGTCTTAATAGCTAGGGGTAGAGTGAATTAAAACACAACTATATTAGGGGAAAAAGATGGAGAATAAAACTTTAATCACACAAAATAAGGACCCTTTAAAATGAAGATTTTTAGGGTATGAACAAGAATTATGCATAACATATTTATTCATCAGATATTCTAGATAACTACAAGTAGTGGATTGAGAGAGGTGGATTTTATTTTATTTTTTTTTAGATTGTGTTTCTCTTGTGCCTAGCATTAATACTAATGTGTTATATTCAATGCTACTCTTACAGTGAAATACTAATGCTAAGACTGATTGGAGAAATTAGAAGTCTTATGCTCTAACCATCACAGACTACTGTAACTTTTGGAATTGACAAACTGGATGCACACCAGGAATATCCACATATGTTTGGTGTCACTAGAATGTAAAAGAAACATTCATTATTTTGTCAAAGACCTTCCAAGTTTTGGATTCCTTCCTCAGGTGTTCTTTCACCTTATTGTTGCTTACCTAGTGGTTATTCATGTGCAGCTGAGGCTGGGTTGATCTCTTGATATCTTTCCCAGGTGAATAGAGGGAAACTCAGAGGCAAGTACAAGGAGCTAAACACCTACCTGTGTGTGTTAGAAATTTTAAATCACTCTGAGTCAAGTTTCTTATTTGAAAATATTTTCTTCATGAAAAAGATCAAGTAATTAATTTTATTAAAATAATTCTTATTCTTTTTTCACTCCCTAATAATTCAAATAACTTTTAGGCATAATCATATGTCATTGCTCTGAGTACATAAATAAGGTTTTTGCTTCATTATTAAAGTCATAATTCCAGATGTTAATGTTCCTGAAACTGCAGGGTAAGTTAAGCACTACCGCCAACATGTAGTATGTGTGCTAACTGGGAGCAGGTTTTTTTCATTCAACAAACACTTATTCTGAATCTCTTCTCTATGAAGTACCGCTTTTAGGCCCTGGAATGTTGGACAAATAACCTTTCTTCTTTTAGTTTACGGAGTTTCCATTCTCATCAAGCGGGCAAAGGAGAAATAAGAAAATATAATGTTATAATGTCAGGTAATGATAAATCTATGAAGAAAAATGAGGGACTGGCAGGTGAATGAAGTTGCTGTTTTGAATAGGGTGATCTGGTAATGAAACGTGGGGCATGGGGTGCAGACTTTTCTTCCCGTGGGTTCTTGTCCTCATGAAGTTTGAAGAATAAACTCGTGGACAAAAAGGCTTATTTAATAAAATATTTAGAATTTTATTGGAAGCAGATACAAACTCCATCTGGGCAGGAGTGTTCCCAAAGGGGACCCCATGGGGAGCCCCACACAGTGGGAAAAGCCTGTTCTCTCTCTCTAATGGGAAAATTTAAAAAATCCCCTCCCTTTTGTCCCTTTGTCTCCAGTTTATATATGCTGCAGTTCTTTGTTTCAATCCGACCTTTTTTTTATTGGTTCCTTTGCTTAATTTGGGAAGACCACCCCTGCTTTCCTCATTGGTTATTCTGATATATGGTATTAATTTCAAAGCTCAAAGTCCACGTGGTGCCCCCCAACTTTCTCTCCCCTTTTCTTGCTGATTGAGGTCACTTTTGATTATCTTATGGTTTTCTACCAGTTGTGCTGGCAGAGAAAGCCTTATAGCTCTCCCAGCTCCGCAGGTCTGCTACTTTTGGTCTAACTTATGGTCACTTTAATTACTCAGGTCAGAGATACCCCTGTCTGTCCTTGGTTTATGGCTGTTTTAATTGCTCAGACCAGAAATGTTTCCATCAGCCTGTGGCATATCTCTATCCTCTGTACAAGTAAGATAGGCACCCTGGTGTCTTCAAGTCTCCATCTATGTATTCCTCTCCCATGGACCCTCCTTATCTCTGAGACTCCGTAAACCTACCTATATTGTCCCTAAAACTCATTTTAGCAAGACCTCTCTCAAGAGATGGCCATTGGAGCAGAGACATAACTCAAAGAAAGGAAATTAGTCATGTGGCTATCTGATGAATAGGATTTCAGGAAGAAGGCATAACAGAGGCAATGGCCCTGAGACAAGACACTAGGGAACACCTTGGAAGTCACTGTGGCTATAGCGTAATGAGCAAAGCAGGCAGGAGAAGGAAATGAGGCCTGAGAGGCAACTAGGGAAGGTCCTGTAGGGACTGTGGTAGGTATGGTAAGGTATTTAAGTTGTCTGGGTATATAGGCAGCCCAGTGGAGTGTTGAGATTAAATGTGTATGACATAGTTTGTATTTTAGAAAGGTAACCTTCTCTGCTTGGGCGGACTGGGTGGAGAAGACATACTGTATGAATTTTAGCTGGACAATCGTGAACTGGACTAGTTTGAAACTTAACTGAGTAGTTGTCAGATTGTAGATTTATTCTGAAGGTAGAAGAAAGAGGATTTTTTCTGAATGATGATTCAGCTGGGAGAAATCCAGAGGAAGCAAGGAGGGCTCTAAGGTATTTTACCTGAACTAAGAGGGTGAAATGTGTTACTAGTAACTAAAATTGGAAACGTGGGCAATGGGCAAGCTTCAGGTAGACATCAGAATGTGCATTTGTTAGATTGGGTATTCCCATTACACATCAAACGTGAGAATTTAAGTTGGCATTTGATTCTGTGAGTCTGGAATTTATGGATTCAAGCTGTATATTTGGAATTCATCATTATAGACGTAGTCTTTAAAGAAACGGGGGAGGTAGCCTATTCAGGGAATAACTGTGTAGAGAGAACTCCAGGACTATGCCATGGGACAGTCCAAAATGTAGAGGGAGAGGATCCAGGAAAAAAGCAAATTGAATGACCTGTGAGTTAGAAAGAAAAGCAGAGGGTGTGTTGTTCTGGAAACTAAGTGAGTGAAGTATCAAGAAGAAGCAAATGAGACACCCTGTTACATTCTGTGAATGAAAATTGAGACTTGTCTGCCGCATTTGAAAATGTTGAGGACCAAGGTAACTCTGATAAAAAGTGGTTTCCGTGGATTAGAACAGACAAAATACTGATTGGGGAGGATTCAAATATACAATGGGACATGAGGAACTCTATAAGGTTTGCAATAAGGGAAAACAAAGGAGTGGGGGATGGGATTTAAAGTAAAGGGGAGGATATTGAAAGTGTGGAATCTTGGAGGGAAGGATGGGAAGGGCGGTTGGGTGGGAGATAATCAACCAAAGAACTTGTATGTATATGTGCATAACTCATTGACACAGACAATAGGTGATGAAGGCCTGGGGCTGGGGTCAGGGGCAGGCTGGAAGGGGTCAGTGGGGTAAAAAAGGGGACATATGTAATACTTTCAACAATAAAGGTTAAAAATATAAAAATTTTTAAAGAAGGTGAGTGCTGGGATATAAATGATAATTTTTTAAGAAGTTCAATCATAAGAACTTTCCAAAAAGAGGATTTAAAATAAAGTATTTCTCTTTATGTGAATGTATTTGATTCCTTAGTTTGGACAGCAAGTGATTGGATAGCACTGTAGTTTGTCTTTGTAACCTTGGATCAAGTGATACAGGCCGATGCCAGTAGAATTAACCAGAGAAAGCTTAGATGTCCTTTCTGCAACAGACTCTATTAGTTGTTCTGCATTTTGCTTTATTTCATTTCCCAGATTAGCAGTCAAACTTAGATAAAAATGTCTTACCTGAAATTATGAGTGGATTATACCTTAAAGAGTATTGATATGCCATTACAAATAGAGTCAATATGTTATTTAATGTACTAATTTTAAGAACTTACAGTATTCCTATGTAGCAGCATTAAAATAGCATATAATCCTCTTGTAGCAATAAATAGACACATTTGAATTGATTATAGGTTTCACTGCTAGTATGAATTTGATTTACTTAAAAATCACTTTGGAACATTTTTTTTTTTAAAGCAATAGTTATTTCACAAGGCAATGCATATCATTGCCACATAGAAATTAAATAGATGAAAGAAATTCATATGATATTAATTTTCAGTGACACATTTAAATATTTCCTTTTATGGAACTTTCACTTCTATTTGTGCTATACCATAGCTGTCAGATCTTTAGTCATAGGTGAAAATGAGGAAAGGAAAATGTTCTAAGTTTTCTAATCTCAGGATTCAGCCTCCTAAAAAGGAATCTTAATTACTTCATTGGTCTATTAGTAACACATAAGTTATGTATATTACATTGATTTTGACACTAAAATAGGATTTGTATTGAAATAAGAATGCTAGATGTCAGTGAATTATGTGTGTGTGTGTGTGTGTGTGTGTGTGTGTGTGTGTATGTATGAGAGAGAGAGAGAGAGAGAGAGAGAGAGATTTCCAGTGTTTTCTCCTCTATGAAAACATTTTGTCTTATGGGAACAATGTAATATGAATGTCACATGGTTGTTTCTGCTTGGTTACATTTATTAATTGATGTGTAAACATGGACTACATGAACAGTGAGGGGATAGGAGTCCTGTGGTTTGGGCATAACGATGAGTGATAATAAAGCAAACTGTGTTACGGCTGGAACATAAGAATATAGTAAATGAGATATATAATATTAAAAATATTTCAAATTTACTATTTCATAACTTTCTAGGTGGTGCTATGTAATCATTTGAAAGAAATGCTAAGCATATTTAAATCCAAATTTAAATTAGAATGGGCACCTGAAATTGGTGAAGTGCTTAGTTTATTTAACCTGGACATCATTGAGATGACATACCACACTGGCAGCTCATGTTAGATAGGCTGATTACCTTAAAAACCAAAAAACAGGTAATCTATTAGAAGTTAAAGCAGGATGAGAGAGTCAGTTCTAGTGCTCTGTTGCATGTAGTTTAGGGTGAATTAAAATCTAGAAGAGGGATTCTTCCTTCTGATAATCTCCACAATCTGACAATAGACAACACTGCGCCAGTGGCATAGTGGCAATTACTGTCTTGCTCTTCCTTGTTGGATCTTTTCTCTTCTTTGCTGATTCTATGAATGGTGACAACAGGAAACTAGTGAATTTTCTTTTTAGAAATACCAGCAATTCTCAGCAAAACTGAAAGGAGGCATGGACTTTATGAAAATCATGATAAATTTCTTCTTAATAAAACTGTTAAAAAATTTAACATGTCATTAGCATGGGCTCATGCACAGATTTGAGAGGGATTACTCTTCTGTCCTTTGGTGGTGCAGTCAAGTTGGATTTGGGACATTTTTGATAGTTCATTATACTTAAGATAAGAAATCATAATCCATATCCTCATACGCATTTGCAAAAATATAGTTTTAAGGTAGATGAAAACCATGACATGTAATTAAAAAACACACACACCAAATGCTTATTGAGTGCCTAGTATGTTGAATACGAAAGTACACACATAATACATGTTTTCCATTCTTTAGGTGTTTTTAGGCATATCTGCCTCCTGAGTTCATACTGTATTATCAGGAAGCTGAAGGTAGAGCAATTCAGGACTCACAGTTGAAAGGCTATGGTTTATTACGACAAAGGGGATTATGATAATTCGATAAATGCCGTCTTTATGATGCCCTTAAGGTGCCATAAAGCAAAAATATATTTCAGAAAAAATTATGTGATAAGATGATCACTTACAAAAGGTCTTCATTTACAGTAGAAATCTCTTTATTCAAGTTTCTGATGGTTAATCATTCACCTTGTACCTATAGGGTACAAAAACAATACAGTCATGCCATAGACCTAAGAGAAAGTCTCTACTATTGGCCTCTTTTCATGTTTTTTGTTTTCTATAGATGCCAGTAGTTATGCTATAAGGTCCTGTAAAGGAGGTGGCTTTGAGATCCAGTTATCCTATAATTAATAGAAGTAAGAGACCATTTCTAAATTTATTACCACATACCAGCTCATCCCTCCAAGCATGGTTTCTTGGGTATAGAGAAAATGCATTTATTTTTATTTTTTCTTCCTCTTTTGAAGTTAATAGTATGCTACTATTTCATATTACTAATCTGTACTTTCTTCTGGATGTGTAGAACATCAATGAAAATGACAGTTTTTTACTGTAGCAAACACAGAAAATTATCTCACAGAACAAGTAACATTAGTTTCCTTTCAAGTGGAATAAGTGCTATTGGGAAAAGATATTAATACCAAGTTTTAGTTATGTAGGTATAATTGTGAAGAAGACAAGCATTGAAAATTGGAATTGTTCAAAAACTAACTGGTCAGTACTTTCATATTTCTCCATAAGAGTTCAGTTAATAGCCGAAACCAGTTTGGCTCAGTGGATGGAGCGTCGGCCTGCAGACTGAAAGGTCCCGGGTTCGATTCCGGTCAAGGGCATGTGCCTGGGTTGTGGGCACATCCCCAGTGGGGGATGCGCAGGAGGCAGCTGATGGATGTTTCTCTCTCATCGATGTTTCTGGCTCTCTGTCTCTCTCCCTTCCTCTCTGTAAAAAGTTCAATAAAATATATTTTTAAAAAAAAGAGTTCAGTTAATAAACAGCAAAAATGGGTGTTCTTATTCTTTTTATTTTTCTTACTCACCCTTCAGTGACAATGCTAATCAGCAATGACATGGCTGAAAGCCAGGAATAGGGCACAAAGGGTTTCCAATAATCCATAACCCGGAAGTTCAGCCTCTGAATGCTTATATGAACAGGTTTGCTGAGAAGAAGTATGTACTTTTAATTTCTCAAAATATTGTTTAGATTCTGAAGATAAAATTTCCTCTTGGTTGCTGAACCTATAAGAGGATTGAAGCTTCCAGGTCAAAAAGAGGGATAATACTGTGAAAGACGCAGGCTGGGACAAAAGAAGAATATTATTTTGGGAAAAGAATGTCCTTCAAGGTTACTGCTGCTGACAGCTAGGACCCCCATGATTAGCTCAGTTTCTGTGTGCCATGGTGATGTTTACAAGAAAATATATAGATTCCGGCTGTACTTTTAAAACACGTTAAGTACGTATGCACAGTGCTGGTCTGACATTCCTCTCAGTATACATCGTTTAATGAGCAGCTACATTGTTTAGTCCCAGCTGATGCTATATTGTAGACCATCAGGAAGAAATTGAATATTTCACTTTTAGAAAGAAACTGTGACACACACGACAAAAATAAACACAAAAGTATGGTTAGTGATTAGGCTGAGGTTCATTTGAAGAGAGGTGAGAAGGGGAAGTGATGTGATCTAGGAGAGCTGCATAATCAGTCAATATTACTGATTATGTCTTATGTCCAAGCTGAGTGGTGGTTCCACAAGTGTTGATTTCATAAATACCTCTGAAGCTTTGTAATTGAATTGTAAGTAATGATACTAGTGTGTGTGCCCGTTGCCTCTCCTTACAGTAAAATCCCTTGGTACCTTTCAGTTCCACTTTGGTTAGGGATGGAGGTTTGCCTTTAAGACCCCATCCACCACATAGGATGGCCCAGTCCCCAACATTTCTTGGAGGGGAGGAGAGTGTTTATAATATGCCAGGATCATTCACTGGCAAGTGAGAGAACAATCCAGAAGTCTGTGTCCAAGCATGACGCTCTGTGATGGATTCGTCAAGCAAGCTGCTCTCTCTGCTCTTCAGAACCTTGTGCTGGAACCTTTGTTTCTCCTGTAGCAAGGGCAGGGAGTGCCTTTAGGTGCTGAAGTGAGAGAGGAGAGAGGAGGGAACGTGCAGAGAGAACCATCGGATCAATACCATCAGAGGAAGTTTGGAATAATCCATGTTTTTAATATTTCATAATACAAATATAAAAAAGATAACATGTTACACTTTTGTAACTCATAGTTTGCTAGTATTAACAACTTCTATCGCACCCTTGAGTTCTAAGAAAGTATGATCAATTCTTCTATAAAGTATCCTTGAGGAGTTAATTATTTTCTTGACCTTGCATTGATGTTACTATGTGCTCATAGTAATTAATAATAAAGTTAATCCAAACAACTGATATTGTGATCATTTAATATGGTATCTTTTACTCCAACTCTAAACTAAGATATTCTATTCTGCAGTGATGAGCAGAGGTCCTTGCAGCTGATAGACCTTAATGCTGTGGCCCTTGATTGACTTTCCAGTGGAATAGTTCATTTTAATCCATATAAGTCAGAAGGAACGAGGAGAAAAGCTCCCACAAAACAACCTCAGAGGCAGAGAAGAGGCTATTTTTTCCAGCCTTCTTGAGATCTAGCTGTCATATAACACTGTGGGACTTTAAGGTCTACAACATTATGATTTGATATATTCACATATTACAAAATTAGTACCATGGTAGCACTAACACCACCATCCCATCGCATAAAAATTACATTGTTTTGTGGTGAGGACATGTAAGATCTATACTCTTAGCAATTTTCAAGTGTATAATACCATATTATTAACTAGAATCACCATATCATGTACTAGATTACTAGAACCTTTCTTATAACTGAAAGTTTCTACCTTTTGATTAATCTCCCCAATTCCTCCACCACCCCCAACCCCTAGTAACTATTCTACCCTCTGTTTCTCTGAGGTAAGGGCAGAATCTCCTTGTTTCTCGCAGCTGAATAAGGGAATATTCTTTATGCATTCATCCTTTGGTAGACAGTTTGTTTTTATTTTTTATTTTGGCGGTTGTGGATAATGCTGCAGTGAACACAGAGGCGCAGATATCTCTTTGAGTTCCTGGTTCCAAGTCCTGGATTTATACCCAGAAGTGGAATTACCGGATCATACTATAGTTCTATTTTAATCCTCTGAGAACCTTCCGTACTGTTTTTCCTTGTGATTGCATAATTTACATTTCTACCAACAGTGCACAAGGGTTCACTACACTCTCCCCAGCACTTATCTATTGTCTTTTTTTATATTCTTACCTGAGGATACGTTTTTTCTTTTTTAAAATTGATTTCAGAGAGTGGAAGGGAGGGAGGGAGGGAGAGAGAGAGAGAGAGAGAGGGAGAGGGAGAGAGAAACATCCATAGGTTGTCTCCTGTATGGGACCTCACTGAGGATCAACCTGCAACCTAGGTATGTGCCCTGACCGGAAATCAAAACTAAAACCATTTGGTATATGGGATGATACTCCAACTTTAGGTGTGTGTTGGTGAGGGCTGTGCCAATCATGGCCAATGGGAATGAAGAGGAGAATTTGCTTAAGAGACAGACTAAGAAGTTTGCATTCATCGACTCAGTGGTGGAGTGAGTGCAGGTAAAAGAACAAGGTCTAACATTTTTGAGTACTGTCCCGAGGGACTGAGCGGATGAGGATGCTAATAATCACTAATACAGGAGTATAGAGGAGTTTCACTGAGCTTGGTTTGAACTCAAAATTATTTTGTCATGACTGCAGTGTCATATCCCAGAGAGCAGCTTCCCAATAATTCCCTTCCAGCCTCATATGGGGAAAAAAAGGCCATTCTCCATAGCCATCAATCCCATTTTAATCTAAAAAAAGCAAAGTGTTTTTCTTGTCATTCTTTTCTAAACTTTTCTTAGATTCAATGTTAATAGTGTCATTTTCTATTTAAAGTGTGAACCATTTGAAATATTTTTGAGCTACTTTTATTTAGAAAATAATAATCCTACAGCAGCAAGAGCCTTATGGCTTTTAGTTCCTGTGTGCTTATGTATCAATTCATATTATTCTAAATAATGTTACTGACCTTTTGATGTGTATATCTCATTCTCATTTCTTAATGTGAGTATACTTTTAAAAAAATCAAAGTCTGGGTCTAACATGAAAAGACTAATGCTGTTATTTATTTAGCTATTTCCATTTAACATGGAATGATCATTGAGAGAATCTTAGTTTACTAAAAGTAAAATAAAAATATGCTAATTTAAATTTTTTGTGTATATTACAAGTAGAATCCCCTTGTGTAAATTATTAAAATTGCATAGAAGTGTAAAAGCATTTCCATAGAATTTTGTGTGGTTTAGTTACACATTATCTGCAAACATAATTAGCTGAAGGGAAGGAAAATTGTGCTCCTAGAATGGCAGGAAGCTAAGCCTGCTATGGGACATGTGCCATTTAGGACTTAGAACACATTAAAGGGATCTTGTTGGCCTTATTTTTTAAAGAGTCTTAGAAGACTACTTCATAGTTAAGGATCTGGGTTCTCAGATAAGAAATGTTTTCAAACACTGATGTGGAGTCTGAAGAATGTGAGAGCAGAAACAGTGTGTCTGCTCATGTGTGAAAACGCTGGATGGAATGGCCCGGATCCAGATAAGCCTGTCTCCTTTCCTCCTCGGTGTCTCTGTTCAGCGTCTAGCTTTTCCGCTTGTTTTTCTAATTCATACTGTCAGTGCTGAACCTGGTGAGACAGTTTAAGTATGATCTATTATTAGAGCTTAATTTTGGAATCTGGCTCTTTTTTTTTTCTTACTAAGTTGATCTATTTGGAAGAGAGCCAAGGGTGGACAGTTGAGTGCAGCACCAGTGGGGGGGAAGCTTCAGCATTGCTCGTCTTGCTCGCGGGCTCTCTGATGGGTTGTAGAATAGATGAAGGGATACGACATTTAGCACCGGTGCTGGATAACCTGAGTGAGCTGAGTCAGTCAAAACCTGGGATGACTAGTAATTTTTTGTTTCTTAAACAGAGTGGCATATGGTACCGAAAATAGAAGTGCTGGCTTTGATATTGGCATTAGACTACGTGGATCGTGCCTGGATCACGTTGCCAATCCCTAACTGTGATGTCTCTAGATAAGTAATGAAACTTCGGAGGTCTCAAATTTGCCTGTTCCTGTTTCCTCTCCACCTCATCTGGAACTGTAATAAAATTTAAAATATGGACCTATTGACTCTGCAAATAGCTAGTATTCATACTTACGTGGACTGAACTTGTAATTTAAATATACTTTCCCTCAGGACCCCGTGTCTGAGTTTGCATTAGAAAGTGGGTATCACACCTAAGATCAGATAGGGCTCCCTGTGTACCTCTGTTTCTGAAACATTAATTCAGATTTACAGCTATGGCGCTTTTTTTAAAAAAAAAATTAAAAAAAAAATTTTTTTAAGCCAGGTATTCTTCTTTATTTTTAATTAAAATGGGGTGACATTGGTAATAAGATTATAAAACTTTCAAATGTACAGTTCTATGATACCTCAGCTATGGCTTTTCACAACATATACATCACAGTTGAACGTCTTTGTTAAAGTAACTGAATTTAATGTTAACTACTTCAGAGATGACATTTCACTCTAAATTTACATGACATAGACGGCTAGAATATTATTTGTTTTCACTGATGCTGATATTTAGTGGCCACACCCGTTAATTTGAAATAGGTGGATCTTATCATTGATTGTCCAAACTGGAACCCTTTTGAGAGTGGAAATGGCAGTATTAAGATTTCAGCGTGGGTGAAAGGGACAAACTGGGTCTGACTGGAGGCAAACAGGGACAAATAAGGCAGCGCTCTCATTGCAAACTCCTATCTGCCGGCATGCGATTAGCTTGCAGTTTGGCGCAGCCACAGCCTCAAAGCTCCCCTGGGCAGATCCTCCTTCACTAGGCAGTGATTCTGACCTAGCAACAGGTTGCTTCCTGCTCTTATCTAGGTCTTTTATGTTGATTAAAGAAATAGACTTAGGTTTTATTTTTGTTTTGCTTTTTTAATTACCTAGAGCTCTTTTCTTCACAGGCAGCAGGAAAAGGAAAAATAGCTAGGTATAGGTTGGCTTTGTTCACACAAACACATTTAACTGTTTTTTTAAAATCAGAAATTGGTATCTGTAATCACTGCTTTTATCCTTTTCACATCCATTCTCTCTATCTGCTGTTTGACTGCCGCTTCTAGCAGAACTCATTAGATATTGGCAATCACATCAATTTGCACCTAACTCCAGATGCTGTTTCTTTGGTACTAAATAAAGGACATACATGTATTTTTACATGGAGTGGATTGTTCTAGGAAATGTAAAGAGAATTTATAACAAAGATTTAAATTTGCTTGTTTTTTTTTTTAATTTTAAAAGGAGAAATCATGAAATAAGTTGTGATTGTTTTTATATAAAATGGCAGATACTCCAGATAAGAGGGGGATAGCCTTAACAGTTAAAGTGTCAAAGATGCATATTTAAAAAATTAATTATTTTTATTATAAGGGAAAAGCAGGAAATACTGTTTTGTGATTTTGCATTGATTATACTATAATCTCCATGTTACCTAATTTGATTCAAACTCTACTCACTTCTCCTACAGAAATGTGCCCTTCTTCAATCTGGTGTAAAATCCTTAGATTCTATGAAACTTCTCCCCTTTCTCAAGGGTCCAAAGTCTGGTTTAACTGAAGAATGATTATGTGATGCCCTACATTGGCTTCTTACCCTCACACTCTTGCTCTTCCCCTGATAACCTCGTTCATATAAACCTTACCTCCTTTCTTCCCTGCTGGTACCCAGGGTATTACTTTCGATGTTTTCCAGATGTGGGACTGGATTGGAGAGCACCCCCCTCTCACTGTGCTCCCCAGAAGAGTGCAGCCTTTGTCCTTTATTCATCCCTGGTGATTTTCAGACCTGGGCAGACCCTGGTCTTTAGGTCATTTTCAGAAATGATGTAATCCTAGACTTGGACAGTTGGAATATTAGAGGTTATCTATAGCCTTGAGTCCTCCTTTTGCTGATGAGCAAATTGAGAGGTTAAGTGACTTGAATGCTGCATAGAAAGGAGTTTTTGAATAGTCTATTAAACATAATTTTTACCAAAAAAGTAACTATAGTCACATCATCAAAGATGTATTAATGTGGGCTATTGGCCAGGAGATAGAAATAGCCCAATTATGTAGAATTGGATAATTGTTTTTATTAAGATAGAATTAGTCCATTTTCCCTGTCTATATTGCTGCGGAGCACTGTAATTAATTCCTTTGAAATCAGCTAATATGTTACATGTAGCTAACCTAATTGTTGGAGAACTATTCCCATAAGCTTCTGGGGGCAGTAAGTGTATATACCATTTTCTAGAACTTCTCCATGACTTCAGAGCCCTGAAAAGTCTACTCAGATCCATACTCTATTCCTCAAACTACCTACTCCACACTTTCTCCCTCATTCTCTCTCCTTCCTGTCCACCTCTTTCCCCTTGAAACTAAGGTTGGAACTCGTTTCCACTAAGATGTAATAAAGTTAATTTTGTTTCTGTCAAACCATGTCATTGCACATATATTTTAATTGCTTGAGAATATGCCAATTTACCCTGGTTTTTATCATTTTTGGACAATTTATTTCAGTGTTCTAAAAAATAAAACAATGACTAGAACAGAATGAGTTTTCAATAAATATTCATTTACTTTTCTTCTTTTCCTTGCCTTCCCTCAAAACTTCAAAAATACAATAGTTTTATTTAGATAATTGCACATTTTATTTTTGTCTGATTTGTGCATATTTGCCAAATATCTTTAGGCTGGAATTAATTGATTTTTGTAATTATGTCAAGTGAAGAGGAAAACTGTCTTTGAAAATATGGGTTATTTATATGCTCTTTTTCAAGCTCAAACAAAGAGACTTGCTGTTTGTTTAACACGACAGAAAACACCTCAAACAATTTCAGTGTTTTTTTCATCTTTTTTCTTTTTTGCTTCAGAATGTTCATAAAATAAATGTTTTTTTAGTTACTTTATAAGCTCATAATCTTTCTGCTGCCTGGAGCCATTTTGAGACATAACCCTTCTTTAAGTCATTTTTCAAATTAATGTTATACAATCTCTTCAAATTATATTATTTTCAGATTTTTAATGTCCATTCTATAAAAATCAATTACCTCCTAATTTAATTTTAAAATAATCATTGATTCTTTTTCTTAACCTCCTAAAATTTACTGTACAAAAATATTAGTTTTGCATGCCCTATGTTTATGTAAACAAATTCTATAGGGAGAAATTGTGTTTTTATGAGAAAACAAAGGGAGAGAGAGGGAAGTCACAGGGAATTTGTTAAGAATTTCATTCTCTTGGCAGTTTTATATATTGGTACTGATTTACTAATTGTTCTTTTTTTTTCAGTTAAACTTGACTTGTCTTCTGGAATTGAGCTATTAATGTGATTTTAATCAATAGAGCTTGTTCCACAGGTTTATAACTGACTAAAGGTCAGTAAATTAGTTGGACATTTGAAATCAAATCAGCACAATTTGTATAGAACCCTGAATGTAAATTCCACAATTTAATTTAAATTTAAAGGTACTTGAAAGAAAAAGGACTTTTATTGGGAATCACGTTATTTGAAATAAAATACGATTGAAGTGATTGTAAAGTGTATAAAGGGATCATTGAACTAGTTTGCCTCTGTGCCACTATCATAAATGTAATAAATAAAAAGTCCCCTTAGTCTGATTTATTTCTCTGTAAAAATTCTGAGGATACTATAGAAGAGAGCAAAAGGATAAAGGAGAGAACAAAAGAAAAATGACTAATTCCATTCTCTGAAATGAGACTTATTTTTAACTTATTCATAATCATATATAAGAACAAATACATTTATAAAGCACTTACAATATGCTAATCATTATTACAAACACTTTATAGCTATTATCTCATTACATTTCTATAATAACCCAATAAAGCTGGTGTTATCATCATTCCCATTTTGCAGATAAGTTACAGGAACTTTAGCCTTGTTATATTATTTGCCCAACTTTACTCAGCACAGAAATAGAATAGAGTCTGACACCTGTCTTCATTTCTTCCCTTATTAATCACGTCTAGAAAATAGTTGTAGTGTTTGTATCTATTCCATGTGCCCTGTGCTCTTTTTTCCCCTCTGATAGCCACTTTGACAATAAGAAGACAGATTCTGTCTTAACAGCCCTCTCTGATTTTGTAACCACTATGATGCAGGGTAACCCATACATTTTTCACCACATTCTAATATTATTATAGCCTTGCATTTGATAGAGAGAAAAAAAGTGAAGTATCTCTTACAGTGAGTTGTCATTAAAAAAACAAAACAAAAAACACCTCAATTCTTGCTTTGTTGGTGCTTTACTGATGACTGTTATTTTGTTGTGCCTTTCTCTGAGTCACACAGTGTCAATGATTAATAAAAAAATAACGAATAGGCTCTGTGTCCACACCTTTGAGTATCTATTCACTTGTCTCCAGTTGGGTATACAAGTATTTGAAGTTCACATAGGTCTTTGTTTCACATTATTCCTAAAAAATTAAGTATTTGTGAGTAGCAGTATTCCTGCCTGCAATTCTAGATAGGGTTCTGTGCTCTCTCAACCTCTGGTTCCCACTGGGAAAACCTGACTCAGATTTCTGTTTAGAGTAGATCGTGTGCCAGGGAGTAACTAGGCATGTGTCACATATATTCCATTTTACCTTCTTTTCCCACTGAGAGATGGGAGTTGTAAGCTAGCCATGAGTCCTTGGCCAGATCTTTTTCTTAAGCTAGCCCCGTCCATTTGACCAATATTTCTCCTTTATGAAACAAACACAAGTGAAAATCACTGCACAAAAATTATTTTAACGTTTAAAAAACAATTTTTAGAACATATTTTTTATACTGAAATTTTGTGTTCCTCTAATCCAGCAAACATTTCAAACATTCTTTCTGAACATGTGCACATTTTGATGTTCTTCTTTTGTGTGGAATAGAAGAAAATAAAAGAAATTATAATGATTAAAGGACAAAGTGGGGAAAGAAGGACAGTGCATTTTTACAAGTCATTTTCCTGTTTTGTAGGATGATCCACTGTGTTAAGGTAAGGGTTATCATGAGAGAAAAGAAAACGTCACTTTTACACTTTTACCAATTTATTTGAAATGTGATTCTTATATATGTCTACATATACAGTGATACATGCTCACCCACTTGCAGTTGAGCTGTGCAGAGACAGAGATAGGGAACAATGTCAAATGTAGAATAAGAACAAAAACAAATAATACACAAACATTTGAGAGGGAGAATGACCTTTATAGAATTCCTAACAGCTGCATGTGGTCCAGGTCTCTGCTGGAACAGGACAAGGGCGGCATCCTGTGCCATGTGAAATGTTTTCTGCAGGAGCACTGATGCAGGGCGAAGTGCAAGAGAGGGGCTGATAGGTCAGTTCAGCTAATGTCAGCCAGCTATTCGAGTATCACTCAGTGTGCCAGAGATTTGCTGAATGGGACTTTTTGACGTTCAGCCAGGCTGGCTGAATGTAAACATTCAGAAGAAATAAAAGCACTTGTGATTATTAGGAAAATGATGATAATTTTTCTGTTAAATGTGATTACACTTCTACTATATTTGTCTTCACCTCTGATAGCATCTCTGTAATCATGCCAAGGACACTGATAGTTCTTTCACTAGAAGGATGGATTGAGTACTACATTTGCTATAGCATAAACTTGGACTTTTCCTTAATTTTACTTTATCTTTTGTTTGTTTTGATAGGTAGTTTTTAACAAAGTATTTTTTATTTATTTTAGAGAGAGAGTAAGGAAGAGGGATAGAGAGATAGACATTGATGCGAGTGAAACATCAATCAACCGCTTCCTGCACGCTCTCCACTAGGGATTGAGCCCACAATCCAGGCATGTGCCCTGATCGGGAATCTATCTGGTGACCTCTTGGTTCATGGGGTCAATGCTCAACCACTGAACCACAGTGGCCAGGCTGAAAGGTAGTTTTATGCTAAGAGTCACAAAAAACACAATACAATGTGAGCTGGGAAAACAACAACAAAACAACCATTTGTTATCATAGGAAACTAAAAGCAAAATGTTTTATTTATTATTTGCTGTATATTATTGCTTATTATTAATTGTCTATTATTTATTATCAGAAGTGTATATATATATAAAAAAATGGTACTTTTAAGAATGTGGTTTTCTACCAGAGCCAAAAGTTAGTTAATACTGACTAGAAAATGTTTTTTTCTCTCAATATCAATTTGTGACTTTCACATTTCATCTTTGTGTTCCTGCTAACTATTCTTTAGTCATTTGTATTTGAAGCAGAATTAAAAGGAAACTTTACTTGAAGCTGGAATAAATCACCAGATCACATTGTTCTTAAAGAATTTGCTCTCTGCATGCTTTTAATCGTGGGTAGAGGTTGGCTTTGTGATGTCTGTGTGTGTCCTGGATAATGGTCATAGTTCCCATGTATAGGTTTTACTGTATAAGATTGTTAAACCTGGATCATTAATATTACAAGAGAA
>NW_006298877.1:189365-216739 GCF_000327345.1 Myotis davidii | reverse complement strand
AGTATGGTAGCAGAATAGTTCAAGGAGAAAGAAGATAATTATTTAACTCATTTGGAATCACACATTGCTCCATGATCCTATATAATAATAGGCTAATATGCAAATCGACCAAATGGCGAACCACCGGTTACCATGACATGCCCTGACCACCAGGGGCAGATGCTCAATGCAGGAGCTGCTTCCTGGTGGTCAGTGCACTACCACAGGGATGCACTGCTCAGCCAGAAGTGGATTCATGGCTGGCAAGCGCAGTGGCTGTGGTGGGAGCCTCTCACGCCTCTGCGGCAGCACTAAGGATGTCTGACTGACAGCTTAGCCGTCAGTTGGACATTCCCCGAGAGCTGCGAGAGGGCACAGGCCAGGCTGAGGACCCCGCCCCCTCCTCCCCCCAATGCATGAATTTCGTTCACTGGGCTTCTAGTAGTGGTATAGAATCTCACTACCATTTAAAATGTTTAAGTTTTTCAATGGAGAGATACACACTAAGCTCCGTTTGGCTGTCGGAAACCTTTCTGTGGGCACCATGGCAACATGATAGGAGATCCCGTTATCTAAAGGCAGTGCTTGCTGCTGTTGGAACCATCTCACCCCACGCCCTCACTCCCGTTTGCACCAGGGTTCTTGTTATTTTAGGATTGTATGGATCAAAAGCAACCAGATTTTTAGGAAAGAAAGATTGTATTTTGTGGAGAATGGTACAGGAACCCTTGAGCCAGGGAATGAGGCACAGTACCCCTTCAGAGGTGTTTTCCTCATTTGGAGGGGTTCCTTAGCAGCAGTAACAAGAATACCTATGTGTGTCACCTTACACTGAGCATTCACAAGGCACAGCCTTGTTAGTTGGGTAACCTTTACCAATGTGGCAGGATTCGAAGGTAGAGTTGATATGATTTCAAGAATTCTCCTTCTACCCTGCCTCTTTCTAAGAGAGAAGAGCTCTTAGACAAATGTTTAGTCATGGAGACTATATTTGGAAATTCCATATTCATTATTTTTTCTGACTAATTCCAAAAAAAAAGGATTCTTATTGTAGTGTCTGTAGACACAGTATATATATATAAATAATTGGTTTTCACAAGAGAAATAATATAAACTGAAGTTTAAACTGAAATCTAGGAATTCAGAAGAGAAATTTCCTAATATTAGGCTTTGCAGAATGGAAAGCGACAATAGGATATTAAATGTGTTGTTTCGTATTGAATTGAAATGTGTGAGTAAAGAGTGGAGCAAAAATGCGACATAGATGCACATGTTTCTGATAGAGAGTTCAGACATGCAGGCTGCTGACATGCTGCTTTGATGCTATCAGAAACGTTGCACTTAGCTTACAAATTACCATTGCATTTGGCTTTTAAATTACATATTGCAAAAAAATTCTAACTACTAAGATAAGTGGGATTGTGAATAAATTCTAATTTTTTTCAAGCTCATATTCTCAGAGTATCCCAATTAGGACATGTACATTTCTAGGAAAATGAAGTATATGCCTTAACACTATGCATGGGGACTCCTTTCACTCAGCAAGATTTATTGCACACATTTTTATTGAGGAATTACTACTCTATTCAAGGCCTGTATTATCACTATAGAGGTACTTCACAGGATTAAATGATAGGGTTTGTCCTCAACTTACAGCACATAGGAGTTTGTAATATGTACAAGCAACTATTGCAAGACCCAGCCCATGCTATTTCAGTTATTACTCCTCAGAGATGTGTTAGTCTGACCTGTAAACATTTATGAAGAAATCTTTTGAAAAATGGTTTAAATTTATTTAATTTCTTACACAATCTTTTTATTGGTTAAAAAAAAATAAGACTAGAAAACATGTGCCAACCACACTAGTACTAATTGAATAAGCAGTCTGAAATTGAGATAATAGAGGTAAAATTAAAATTAGAATACTTAGCCCAACCTGTCCTGATTTAGAGTTAGCTGAGCATCTATCTCTCTCCCCTAATATTTGTGTAACTCCAGAGGGATGAGAATGTACCTTACATATCTTGTTCCCATAATGACTACCAGTTAATAGCTCAATAGCTGACACTATTTCTATATAAAATAGTCGAAATTGCTAGTGTAAAGAAAGCAGAAGCTATTAAGCCAGAATGAAATAAAAAAGATCCTGGTTTATGTAATAGTGTAATTCTCTGTATTTTAATTTGTACAGTGGAATTAATAGTTCTTATTTCATTGGAACTTTTTGGCTTAATTTAAATTAGATATATGTACGAATATAACACACTCTCTGAGGCAGGAACACTTAATGCTTGATTTCTCAGCGTCTGTTTCCCCCTACGCCTTCCCTGTAGCTGCTGATTTCCCTGTGGATATCTGTGGACATTGCAGCAGTAGGAGTACAGCATGTGTTCCAGGCAGAACCCATTGGTGCATTCAGTCTTCCTGCTCATGGTGATTGTGAGGGGTAGACATATGACCTAACTTGGCCCAATCTGAGAGTCTCAGGACTCATGCTTGGGACTTAAAAACTTGAACAAAGGTTTTGCCACTTTCTATAATGGTAATGTATGTGGGTGAGAAACCTTGAACTTCTGTAGCTATCTGAGCTCCCAGCCTAGAGATTAAGCCAGCAATCAGAGCAGAGCCAAGGGAACTGCAGAAAAATAGAGCCAAGCCTTAGTACCTTTGTGAACCTTTTGATTAAATTGTGCCTGCAGCCTGCCCTTCACTTACACTTTCCATTTTGTGAGGCAGAGTTTCCTGTTTGAAGTGGATTTAGATTTTCCTATTTATTCCATAATATATTTCTTATTTATTGATTATAGGTAATCAATAAGTCTTGGCTTCATGACCCATTGAGCAGTTGATTACTACACTGGAAAGGGTCAGATTCCTTGTGGCCTTTTATCTTTATGTTTGAAGGAACTGCAGCCTAAGAAAAATTATGTCTATAATCTCAGTTCCAAATTAACATGAAACCGCACCCTTTGCAGAATGAGAGTAGAATATTATGAGGTTTGGCATGAAGTTACTGTCGCCTCGCTGATTGGAATCCCAGCTCCATCTACTCTAAGTAAGGTGACCTACAGAAATTTGTTTGACATGTCTGAACCTACCTTTTCATCCCAAAGAAAAGAGTAAGTGTGTTTTACTACAGACTTACTCTTAAAGAAGATAATCCTGCAAAGCACCAAGAGCTTTGCCCAGCACATGATAAGCACGTAGTAATTATTCATCATTATTATGATCATTTTATTCTGCTTTCAGTCTGACTTCGGGGGAGGGTTCTATGAGGGAGTTATTTAATCTCCATTATGAATTTCAGGATTAAATGAAAAATCATTTTGTTATGAGTAAGTCACTGCATTTCTAATTTGAATCACTTTTTCTTATGCAACTAAAAGAAGGCTGAATATGTGATAAAAGGTTTGTTATACAATTATTGGGGAATATTGCCCTCAAATTTGAAAAGATGAGCTAGATGGAGAGAGGGATGGTTTCATGCCTAGGCCTGAATGGTCATAAAAAGCTAAATGCCAAATTTTATACATGTACATAGAATGTATTTTAAAGATGTACTCTGAGTGATTGGTTCTAACAATTGGTTTCTGTAATATGTGCAGAAGGCTATAATGTAGTAGGCTTCAAAGAGTTGTGGTAGTCCATGGGAGAAATATCAGACCTTGATCAACTTATTTTATGAGAGCAAAATTCACATGTGTACACGGAAAAATGAAAAGTATAAAAAAAATCACAAAAATAAATTAAATTGATTATATTATTCAATCATAAATATAATGTATGGCCTTCATCTTTGTTACACACAAACACAAACATTTTATTTTTGTTAATGTCTGTATTGTATAGGCAACACATGTGCACATGTGCATGTTTATTTAAGAGTAATTTGGAGTCCTGAATTGATGTGTATTAAATAATTCTTCTTAGATATTACAAAGATACACTAATCTTGGTATGTTTAGAAATGAAATTCTTCCTTTACTTCTCCACACACTGCTTCTTTATGTCTCTTTCACTATGAGGTATCCCTGTCATTTGGGAAAGCCAGAACCCCTGGAGTAGTGCTTAAAGTCTCCTGCAATCTCTATTCCTATAAGCATCAAACACAAATCCTATTGTTTCTGCTTCCTAAATATCTCAAATCAATCCATTTCTCTCAATCTCTATACTACTCTCTAGCTCAAGAACCCATCACCTCTTCTTCAACTATTGCAATAACCCTACAACCTGAGCACATGTATCTTCTACCCTCACTAATATATAATTCTCAGAGTAATTTAGTAATATTTAAAACATAAAATAGTACCAGATCTCCAATAAGCTTAAATACTTTGTTACTGTATGACTTCCCATGAGACTTAAGAGTCTTAAGACAAAACAAAAAATCTTTAGTAGTTCACCCAGCAGGCATGGCTCAGTGATTGATTGTCAAAGCAGGAGGTCAGTTTGATTCCTGGTCTGGGCACATATCCCGTGGGCTTGATCCCAGGTGTAGGGCATGCAGGAGGCAGCCGATCAATGATTCTCTCTCATCATTCATGTTTCTCTCTCTCTCTCTCTCTCTCTCTCTCTCTCTCCCCCCCCCCCCCCTGAAAAAAACAAACAACTTATTAATAAAAAAAGAAGCGCATTGTTAGAAAAACAAAAACACCTTTAGTGTGACTTTTAAGGCTCTGGGTTTTTAGACCTCTACCTCCTCATCAACCTTTGTTCCCCAAACCAGGTTGACTTTCCATGTGTGCAAATGTGTTGTGATCCTTCTTCCTCTGGGCCATTCAATTTGCTGCTTCCATTATAGATTACTCTGCCAGCTTCGCCCACCCTTATGCCTTGCCTTTCTAAGTAATGCTATTTCCTCAGGGAAGTCTTTTTGGCTCTACAGACCAAGTCAAATCTCTCATCTTTCCATCACCTTATTCTTCATAGCATTTATCCCAATAGAAATTAAAATGTGGTGATTTTATACTTTAAGGATATATGTCTTGTATTGTTGTACACTTCACAAGGTCAGGGACTATATTTCATTTTGTTGGAGCCATATTTCCATTGTGTAGCATGGACTTTGTGTGTAAGACTATACTAGTACACAATATTTAGTACCTTTATTATGTCAGAAACTCTGTCCGGTCTTTTCTAAAATAATGTTTTTAATTTCTCTGTTATTCTACTGTGAAGATAGAAGACAATTTATTTTGCCATGCCCTGTTATTAGAGTTTTACATTATTTTTATTGTTTACTCTTATAAATAATGTAACTAATTCAGGAATTCACAGAATTGTGGGCATTATTGGTCAAGTTCCCTAGAAACAAAACCTGAGATGGGGATTACTGTGCAAGTAATTTATTGTGGAATTCTCTCAGAAGGAAGTGAACAAAGAATAAGGTACAGGTAGGATCTAGGCAAAGAAATGGTGCCATAAGTCTATCCTTTGCCTGATCCCATAGGGGTTTCTGGAATGAAATTCTATCACAGACGTTGTTAGACCTGAAAACCAGAGACCTGAACTGTTATACCCATTAGTCCTTAGCCTTGAACTGCTTCTGTGTGCGTGTGTGTGCGTGTGCATGTGTGTGTGTGTGTGTGTGTGTGTGTGTGTGTGTGTGTGTGTAAGTACACAAGTGTGAACCTGTAGGGCTTGGACTGTAAAGGGGATCTAGGCAAGGCACGGACATCATCTGGTACAGGGAAGGTCGCTGGAGGTTGAATGGAGGAGGCCTCAAGTATTAAGTATGATTTTGATACATAACCTGTAGGAAAAGCATGTTCTTAGGAGGAGGAGCGAAGCAAAATTAGGAAAGTGCTGAACATGTTTTTTTGTGTGCAAATGAGCTATTTGTTTTAAATAAAATAAAGGCTAAGTGAGGAGTGGATATTTAGAGATAAAAATGGATTGGATCTCCTATATCCCAACAGACCTTAAAATGGAGCTGGTGTAAAACAGACATTGTTCAATGAAGAGATTTCATTCAACAGATACATTTGTATTTTCTTGAGTTAATTTTAAAGGTCTGAAAATCTAAAAATAGAAAGAACTTTACTGCTGAGGAGCAACATTTTACTTTTCTCTACTTTGTTGGCTGTTATGTTAGTTTTGGTAAGCACAAAATTGTAAGATATTGTACTTGGTGTTGAGAAACTGACAAGATATGAAAACACAAACACACACACAAAAGTATTTCACATTCCACCTTACCCCCTCCCTCTTAGGTTTGTAAATGTATCATACGAGGTAAGATTATCCTAAAACATCTCCCTTTTATGTTTTTATTTTTATGTATTTATTTATTTATTTTTAAAATATTTTTATTGAGTTCAGAGAGGAAGGGAGAGGGAGAGGTAGAAACATGAATGATGAGAGAGAAACATTGATCAGCTGCCTCCTGCGTGCCCCACACTGGGGATGGAACCTGCAACCTGGGCATGTGCCCTGACTGGGAATCGAGCCATGACCTCCTGGTTCATAGGTTGATGCTCAACCACTGAGCCACACCAGCGGGGCTCACTTTCATGTTTTTAGATGCTATAAAAATAATTGGGAATTTTTTTTTAAGAAAATGCCATGAAAAGCAGTGTAATGAAAACTAGATAAGGATTTGTGTACATGTAGAAAATTGTGAGTCCATAAACATTATTGAAATCTTCAAAGAAATCTTGCAGTGTACCATGATTACTGAGTCATAAAAATAATATTTACTTTTCCTCAGTTTGATTTCCCTCATTTGTAAAATGCTTGTTAACTACCTTTTTACCTTATAGAGGGGGTGGCAATTAAAAAGTTAATGAGTTAATGTCTACAGAGGCTTTTTGAGGCCTTTAGATGGAAGATACAATATAAATCCAAATATTAAACTAAGTGTGAAATATTCTAATTACTTCCCATTGCCACAGGGACATTATTGCAGATTTATACCTAACTCTGAAATACCTGGCTCAATCTACACTAATAAAAGAGGCCGATCTGGTGATTGGTGATCAGAGGGTGATGAGGGTCAACTCCTCTGGCTGAGGCATCAGGCCTGGGTGGGGGGCGGAGCCGGGGATTGGGGGGATATGATGGTCCCCTTGCCCAGGCCTGAAGCCTGGGTCAGAGGCGTCAGGCTTGGGTGGGGGGGTGGAGCAAGCGATCAGAGGGAGATGGGGGTCCCCTGCCCAGGCAACACGCCTAGGCCAGAGGCGTCAGGCCTGGGCAAGGGGCCAATCCTGGGATTGGAGGGTGATGGGGGTCAATGCCTGAGGGCTCCCAGTATGTGAGAGGGGGCAGGCTGGGCTGAGGGACACCCCCCCACACACACACCCAGTGCACGAATTTCGTGCACCGGGCCCCTAGTTGGTATATAAGACAGCATAATTTTAGGTGAACTATTATAATTCTGTGGTCATTACCATGTATTAAAAATAATAGTTAAAGTGTATGTGTTACATTTATATACTCAGCAATTGATATATAAATGTAACACACTTCCCATTATGTATTTGTTGATATAAAAATATTCAAATAATTTATAATGCTGATCCACTATGCTCTATTATCTATGTTGCTACCAGAATTTTTTTCTGATATAAAGCTTGAGGAAAAAAATGGGAAGGTTTTTAAAGAGTTGGAAAGATCAGATATTATGCTTAGTATATTGGCTTTAAAACTAAAACAGATATCTGCTAAGTATCCTATGATAGTAAAGGAAGAAAATAGTTACTACAGTGATATTCTTATATAATAATAGTGCTACCATTTATTGACTATATATATTTTCCAGGCATGGGGCTCATCATATTTCATACATATCCTCATAATAGCTGTGAAATGGAGGTGGAACTCTGGAATTTAAACCTGAAGAAAAGGAGGCAGAAAACAAAGCAAGTATTTAGCTAGCTCAAGGTCATAGAGCTACTTGGAGGTGAAGTCAGGAATTAAAGTCACGTCTTGTGTCTCCTGAGTATATTATTGAGCCCCTGGGCAACATTAAATTTCTAAAATACTACCTTTTTAATATTCTGCCTGTTTTAATATTATGGATTCTACTGAATCTAGAATATATATATATCAAGATAATTTTAATAACAAAATGGAACATGAAGGAGTTCTCTGTAGAAGCAGAGGTCTCCTTTGCCAATTTTTTCTACATGAACTGCTTTTCTGGTTTCTCGCCAAACCAATAAGCATAAACACTGAAAGTGCAAAGAATCCAATAAACAAAGCTCATTTTTGTTAGGCTTATGTTGGAAAACACATAGCTAAGGATGCAGCACAAGTAAACTAGGTTTTAGAAAGGCACTGTTTCAAACTGGGATTTAACATTTTTTATATGCATTATCTACAAAGTAGACAATTTTTTCTTAAAAGGAGCAGCTATGGGGGTGGGGTTTGGGTGGTGTCGGGGAGATAGAGGAATTGAGCTAAAAAGAAAAAAAAAGAGAAAAAAGCTCAAGGACAGGGACAATAGTGTGGTGATTGCGGGTTTGGGGGAGGGTGAAAGGGAATAAATGGTGATGGAAGGAGTCTTGCTTTTTGGCGGTGAACACACAATACAAAGTACAAATGATGTGCTGTGGAATTATGCACCTGAAACCTGTATAATTTTGTTGACCAGTGTTACTCCAATAAATTCAATTAAAAGGAACAAAAATACAGGAACTTTTAAGATGAACAATAAAAAAAACACTATTTAAAAAAGTATAACGTAATGCTATTCCTTGTGAAAATTCAGATAAATTATAAATCTAGTTTAGAAATTGCTTCTCCTTTTTTTCTTTCTTTCCATCATATCATCCACTGCCTTCCTCACACATTCAGCATTCATGTAAGTCACATTTTGGGAACAATAAAATTAAGTCTTATACTTACTACCCTCCATACCCCCAAGCCCATTCACATTTTCCAGCATGAGCGTCCAGAAGGAAGTAGAATAACGTGAATCCCTAGAGTGGTTCAGTGGTTTAGTAAAAATGTCCAAACTTTTTGAAATTCTTCCTTATGCACAAAGCCCTTCTTACCATGACAGCTGCTTAATTCCTGCATTTATCTCTTGCAAATCTAAGATATTCTCCCTGATCTTGGATTCTACCAGTAGAAGTGAAACATGAATTTTGAGGGCTGAAAAAGACAGGTTGTAGGAAATTTTAGAAATTGAGGGGACCATGGAGGAAGCACAGGGCTGCAGAGCAGCAGAAGGTATATTTCCATAGAATAGGGAAGCTGGAAAGCTGCAACAGGTACATTTCCATAGAATGAGGGAGCTGGGAACAGCAAAAGGTCTATATTTACAAAATAAAGAGAAGGAAGCCCTTCATTCAGAAGAAGAAGAAACCCCAAAGGCAATAGGAAAACAATAAGGAAGGAGTGGGGAGGGGGAGGAGAACTTCACATGTCCCATTTGAGCCCAGGAGTCACTATAGTAACCAGTCTAGGGGAATAGTGACCAATCAGAGGGGATATCAAGGACCCAGGACCTGCAGCCTTTATAAGCCATAGGGAAAAAGAACTCAGTGGGACCTTTCCCCCGTCCCTACGTGGGAGTCCATTCTGCGGAATTCTTTCCCTCTCCCCACGTGGGAGTCTGTAGTTGTTCTTCAATAAATCTCCACCTCTGTCCATGGATTTATCTTCCACTCCGGCGGACAAAGAATCTGGGTTCCAGTCCAAAAATTCTGTTCCAGAAGTGTGACCTGCTGGTTTATTTCTTTGTGCCTTTGAACATGTTGTTTTCTGTACCTCGCATACTTCAAGCTTCAACTCAAAGAAAATTCCTCTGTGAAGTGTTCTTGTCCTCCTCCAGCAGAGAAAGATAGTTGTCCCTTCGTGGACATGCACAATGCCATATCTTAGATACCCTTTATTTGCTACTTTGCATTACAATTTTTATTCACTGTGTTGCATTGCAGTTAGTTACTTACCAGTCTCTTTTCTATTATATTATTGTCAGCTGCTAACGTCTGTGCCTGTGGCTTATTTGTCTTGTTTATCATGACTGGCACGGTGCAGAATAATGTACAGAAAGTTAAAATGGTCTTGTCTGTCTCAGGGTTTGTACTGAGACCACAAAGCAGAGAATAATATGTGTCAAGTATTTTAGACTGTCTGTGCAAGCTTGCATGGGGGGTTCTTAAAGCCACTTTGTGCCCATATTTGTGATAAGTACTGAATGAATAAGTAAATGAGCATGGTAACTTCCAACAGATGATTGCTTCAATGTAAGCTCATGTCCTTTTTTATTTTCTTTGCTATATGTGACTTATATATATCCCTTGGAATTTTTTCAGTTCAGACGGGAGCGGCTCATCAGTCCACCCGTACACAGCAGTTCCTACCTCTCATTGCTTCTGTCACTGCCACATTATGTCATCATTGACAGTGAGCCCCATATGTTCCGGAGCGTTCTGTCTACTGTGGCTCCCTTGCTGTTTAGATTCCTGCACAGAAGAGATGGCAGCTCACAGTTGATTTTTCTAAAGCTTTAGTGTTATTTTTATGTTCATATGCTCAGCTATTTCTCTGAAAAGTGACGCCACTAAAAAGTCGAAAAGGGCTTCTACACCCATCCGCAACCTGCTACAACCTTGCATCCCCACACCCCTCCACCACCTCACTCCAACGGATTTTTCTTTTGGGGACTTTTGAGCCCTTGTCAACAGTTAGCCCTCCATCTGGATCATGTTATTTAGGGATATCTTGGGGCCTCAATTGCACCGATTTTTAAAATGCTTAACTTTAAAGGCCTTTGGGAAGGATTTAGGTTCTCCGCTCATTCCTCTGAGAAGGCTTGGCCTTATAACATGTACTCACCTTTTGCCTGGGGCATATCCTTGACATACAAAGGACTTATGAAAGGGATACTTTTTGAGATACCAGAGGTCCAGTTGTACCTCCTGCCAATTCAGTGGGTGACTGCCTGCCTATATTTGCACAAGTAACAGGAAATGAGCTCTCCAAGGCGACTTTTCAGGTTTATCTTGACACAGTGCAATTGAGAGCTTCTTGCATCTAATCAGTAAAAACTTGATTTAAGAACAAAGGAAAAATTTTCATTCCAAAATCGTAATTGCCAATATTTGAATTATTTATTTGACAACATTAGCAAATGATGTGTGACATATATAATGGTGAAATATGAGTTTAGGGATCTATTTTAAGAAGTAGTTTAGTTATTGCCAAGTACCTGGTGAGAATCTAGTGTGGGAACCATACAAAATTATCCTCATCTCTACTACAAGTAAACACTTGAGAATCAAGATTTATCTGTTAGACTCCTATGGATAAAATGATTAAACAGGAAATTTAGGGGTAAAATAGGATAGGTTTAGGAAGTTTTAGAAATTAAGAGGACCATGGAAGAAGCACAGAGCTGCAGAGCAGCAGAAGTATATTTCCATAAAATGAGGGACTTGGGAACAGCAAAAGGTCTATATTTACAAAATAAAGGGAAGGAAGCCCTTCATCCAGAAGGAGAGGAAGAAAATCCAAAGGGAATAGAAAAACAATGAGGAAGGAGGGGTGGAAGAACCTCTGATGTCCCATTTGAGCTCAGGAGTTACTATAGTAACCAGTCTAAGGGAATAGTGACCAGTCAGAGGAGATATCAAGACACCAGGATCTGCAGCCTTTATAAGCCATAGGGAAAAGGAACACAGTGGGACTCTTCCTCCTCCCTATATGGGAATCTGCTCTGTGGTACTCTTTCTCCCTCCCCATGTGGGAGTCTGTGCTGTGAGAATCTTTTCCTCTCCCCACGTAGGAGTCTGAACTTGTTCTTCAATAAATCTCCACGTTTGCTATACCACTTTCTGTCCATAGATTCATTCTTCGATTCAGGTGGACAAAGAATCCGGATTCCAGTCCAAAAATTCTATATCATTGAGATTTTGGATATTTCTTTTTAACATTTGGCTTTATATAACAATTTGAAGGATATAAAAATAGTCATTATACTGTGCCAGATATTATTTATGTTTTTATTGAGTAATAAAAGGTACTTATTTGGGTAATTCATTCATTTAACAGATATTTGTGGTGTGTCTGTAGCACAGTGCTGGGCACTTTGAATTAAAAAAAAATTACAAAATAGATAATGTAATTGCCGTGAAGGAGTTACTTACTAGTTTGGGAGATACACACACACACACACACACACACACACACACACACATTTTTTTTCTCAAAGTGAATAAGTGAGTGCACACATGGAAACTCAGATGACATTCCTTTAGAAAACATAGTGTCTCAAATAAGTTAGCTAACTGGCCAGCCTGCATTTTGGAACTTAAAAATAAATATCTCAGCTTATGATATGACTATAATGAGGTGTTGTATACTCTCTCTCTATATATACTTGGATATTTTATGATGTGTATAGTGTGTGTAATAGTATCAGATAAAAAAATGAGTTGAGATAAAAAGTAAAAAAGCTTAAAATGTTAAATAAAGTGTAAAAGTTAGATAATATATTGAAATGTAAAAAAATAAGTAAATAAAAGTCCCAAGAAAGCATAGATTTGTGCTGTGTAAATTTAAAAAGTAAGACCATGAATTCAGAGGGTACAATCACTTTATCTTGAAAGGTTTATAGAAGGAAGAGGGACATGAGGCTGAAGAGTCCATAAATTTAGTGAGGTCAGTGATCTCATCAATGTTTCATTTGAGTAAAAGTGTTTAGAAGTAATAGTTTTACATTATAATGCTAGAACTTTTGGGTGGATTTATTCATAATCAATGGATATCTATAGAAGGGTCTTCTTGAAAGAAAAGTCATTAAATAAAATCTGATAATTCAATTAAGATTCAAGTATGAGTGTTCATTCATAGATATCTTCTGCAAACAATTTTGATAGAAGGAGTTTTTAGTAACATCATAAAGTTTACTGATTGTTACTATAAACGAAATGCATACAGACCTTCAGGCAGGCAATCTGTACATTGAAAGATGCCTTAAAAATATTTGAAAATTGGCAGCTGCTTACAAATATACTAATGCCAGTGATAGTGCTATATTCTCTTGTTCCTAAGCTATATCCTGGAAATTAATTGACTGCCTATAGACAGATAAGAATCTTTGTCTCTTGTGTTCACTAAGTATCCCATGGATGATATCATAGGCAAAACTGTCATGATGTACTAGCCATTCAGTAAATATACTTGTTAAATAAGTAAAAAGTATTTGAAGAAGACCTATTTCACACATTTCCCTGTAGTATTGCAAGAATAAATTTAATTTATCATCATTGCTTATTTTTGTTTATCAAATTTTCAAATTTACTTTTCCTCTGCTCTTTAGGCTTTGTCTGTTTCTTAATTTTTTTGTAAAACTTTATCTTTTCTGTAACTTTCAAAATGGTGACAAAGTTTACCAACTGGAAAAGTTCAACCTAATCAACCTCTGCATGTGTGTATTTCTATAAATGTTTAGTATAACAACTATTATTGTATGTATGTGTATCTATATGTATATTCTAGAGGCCCGGTGCACGGATTTGTGCACTGGTGGTGGTGGTGGGGGGTGGCCTGCGGGGATCGGCCTGTGTGGGAGTGCACTTATCCCGGTCACTTGAGCGGCTATGGACCCGCCCTCTGAGTGGCTGCTCCCACTGTGGGAGCACACTGACCACCAGGGGTCAGCTCCTGCATTGAGCATTTGTCCCCTTGTGGTCAGTGCACGTCATAGTGACTGGTCGACTGGTCGTTCTGGTTGTTCTACCCTTCGATTGCTAGGCTTTTATATATATAGATAGTGTATGTACACTATATTCACATTATAAATATACACATTATATTTAAAGAGAGAATACAACACCTCATTTAGTCACATCATAATCAGAGATATTTTGTAGATATTTTTTGAAAATGAGGCCAGGCCAAATAGCTAATTTATTTGAGATGCTGTGTTTTCCATAGGAATGTCAACTGAGTTTTCTTAGGTACACTTATTCACCTGCCCACTTTGAAAAAAAAATGTTTTGTGCCTACTATATATAAGAGAAAATATTTAGAGTATGAAATTAATTGTGGACTACTTTGAAAGGAATTATAAAGTTTCAACTGTTTTCCTCGACCTGTTTTGATGTATCTTACATTATTATTTTTTCCCTTGAATTCCTAAGATTGGCTTCTGTTCAGGTTATCTATTGCTGTGAAACTTCTCTCTCCCTAAACCTTAGTGACTCACAATGAGAACAGCACTTATTTTGCTCAAAAATCTGTGTTGGAGCCCTGGCTGGTTGGCAAGCCAAATGTTGGTACTTCTTCCTATTCTCTTCAGTAATATATATATATTACAAAAAGAATCTGTGTTGGACATGGCTTGACAGGGGCAGTTTGTTTCTTCTCTACTTAGAGTCACCAGGGACAGCGCAAAGCCTGGGGGCTGGGATCTCTCCCACCCCAGCTTTACTGAGGTATAAAGGATATATGAAATGGTATTTAAAGTGTACAGTGTGATGATGTTATCTACATATACTTTGTGAAATTATTACAACAATTAAGTTAACACATATATCATCTCACATAGTTAACATTTTGTGTGAATGTGTGGTGTGTGTGTGGTGAGAATGCTAAAGATGTACTTTCCTGAAAAATTTCGACTATGTAAAAAAGTATTATTAACTACAGTCATCCTGCTGTACATTAGGTCCCCAGAACTCATTCATCTTATAGCTGAAGTTGTTTTAGCCTGTTTCTAGCATTGCCCCGTTTTCTCCATTCCCCAACCCCTTGTAACCACCATTCTATTATTTTTCTGTGAGTTTGAATTACTTTTAGTCCACATGTAAGGAAGATCATACAGTATTTGTCTTTCTCTGTCTGACTTATTTTGTTAATAGAAAGTACTCACACTACCTATGAAGTTATATAGTGTTTTGTTAAAAGTAGGTTTTAATTAACTATAAATGTATATTGAAAATGCAAGGACAGCCACTAAAGATAAAAAAGGAAAATAATAAATTATATGCTAAGAAAGGAGAGCAATAGCATCATAAAAAATTCTCAATCATTAACAGGGAAAAAACAGAAAAAGGAATAGAGAATAAGGGCAGCAAATAGAAAAGTATAGAAATTAATGGTAGATACTAATTCAACTATATCAATAACCACTTTGAATATCAATCATCTGAATGAACCAATTAAAAACAGAAATGTCAGAGTGGACCCAAAACAGGAACCAACTATATGTTGTGATAGTTAACCTATTTAATGATTTATTGGCTTATTTTATTTTATTTTTTAGAGAGAAAGACAGAGGAATAGAGAGATAGAAACATTGACTAGAGAGAACCATCAATTGGCTGCCTTTTGTACACCACCTACAGGGGATTGAGCCCCCAAAACAGGCCTGTACCCTGAATGCCATGATCTCTTGGTTCCTGGGTCAGCACTCAACCATGGAGCTACACTGGCTGGGCAGAAGTAACCTACTTTAAATATTAAATAAATAAATAAATAAATAAATAAATAAAAGACATAGATTAATACATGGTTGGAGAAAAATATACCATATTACTACTAATTAAAAGAAGTCAGTGGTAGATATATTATTTGCAGACAGAGCTGACTTCAATGCCAAAAATGTTATCAGGATAAACAATGGCATACATACTCATAGAGGGTTAGTTGTCAGAGAAGACATAGCAATCCTTAATGTGCTTAAACCTCACAGCAGAGTGGCAAACTATGTGAGCAAAACCTACAATAATTGGAAAGAGAATGGATGACTCTACTATGATAGTTGGAGACTCCAACACTCCTATGGCAGAAATGGAAACATGGCATGGAGAACATAGTGAAGAAAAAAGGTAAACTCAACAACTTGATCCATCAACTGAATAGAATCCATATCTATAGACAACTTCATCCAACAACAGCAGAATAAATATTCTTCTCAAGCACATTCTGTGTCACAAAACACATCTTAACACATTTAAAAGAATATGAATTATAATATCTGCTCTCAGAGCACAATGGAATTAAATTAGAATAACATAAAGAAAATTGGAAAATTCCAAAATAGGTGTTGACTAAACAACACACTTCTGGCTAACACATAAGTCAAAGAAGTCTCAACAAATTAAAAAAAAAATATTTTAAATGAAATGAAGATGAAAACAACTTATCAAAATTTGAGTGATGTAGCACAACTAATACTTAGAAGAAAATTTATAGCATTGAATGCATACATTAGGAAAGAAGAAAGTTCTAAAATAAATAATTTGTAATAGGTAATTTGGGAAACAAACAGAGAACAGATTAAATCCAAAGTAAACATAAGAAAAGAAATAAGACTTAGAGCATAAATAAATCAAATTGAAAATAGGAAATCTATTGAGAATACTAATGAAACCAGATCCTAGTTCTTTGAAAAGATTAATAAAATTGATATCTCAAGCCAGCATAACTAAGAAAAAAGGAGAGAGGACACAAATTATTAGTATCATAAATTCAAGAAGGTATATCACTATATATCCTATGAATATTAAAAGGATAATAAAGAAATACTATGAGCAATTCTGTCAATATTTTGACACCAATATCAATATGTCCATATATGAACCAATTCCTTGAAGAAAACAATTAGCCAAAACTCACACTAGAAATAGATGACCTCAGTGGGCTTAAATCTATTAAAGAAATTAAATGAATTATCATTAACCTTTTAAAACAGAAAACCCATTTTACCAAGCATTCACAGAAGAATTTTTATCAGTTCTTTACAGCCTCTTTCAGAGAATAGAAGAAGAGGGAATACTTCTTAATTCATCTTTAAGTCCAGTTTAGCCTAATACCAAAACTGGGTAAAGACATTACAAAAAAATGAAAGATCAGTATCTTTCAGGACAGAGATGCAAAAATCCTCAATAAATTTTAACAAACTGAAGTCTACGACGTATAAAGATGATTACACACCAGAGCCCAACGGGATTTATCACAGGTACGAAAGCCTGGTTCAACATTCAAAAATCAATTAATATAATTAATCAGAACAATTATTACACATTTTTACAAACTCATAGGAAGTATAATACAAAGTGAATCCTATGGACTTGAGGTGATTATCTGGGTAAATGCAGGTCATCTTTAGTAAAACATGTGCCATCCTAGTGTGTGATAATGGAGGAGCCTATGTGTGTGTGGGAGGAGGAAGCTATGTCTGTACCTTTCTTGTAATTTTGTTGTAAACCAAAATCTCTTTTTAAAAAGCATTTAAAAAGAAAGGAATGTCATTCATGGTCTGGACCAATTTTGTTTCTTTTTCTTAGCCTAGGGAGGAACTCAAACTTCTGTGATAACAGCTTTGAAGTGTTCAGCAAAATTATGGATTCTTGAGAAGGAATATGAGAGAATTGCTGATGAGAAGGAATGAAAGTGCCTGCCACATTGACATGATTTAAGTCACATGATATTTAAATATATATCTCAAATGTATTTTTGCCTTTTCAGATTTAAATTTTTAGTTTAAAAAGAGAAATATTTCTTTCCCAGGGTGTGTAATTGTGATATTTTACTTCTTTTCAGCTTTTTAAAGATATATTGACAGATTAAAATTTTGTGTATTTAAGGAGTATAATGTGATATTTTGATATATATATACATTGTGAAATAATCGCCACAATCAAGCTAATTACATACATCACCTCATATAGTTAACATTTCAATGTGTAAAAGGGGTTGAGAACACAATGCTTAGCAAATTTTGAGTATGCAATAAAGTGTTGTTAACTATAGTCACACTGCTGTATATTAGATGTCCAGAAATTATTCCTCTTGCATAAGGGGAACTTTGTGCCCTTTGACCAACAGCTTCTCACTTTTCTGTCCCCCTGATCTTTAGCGGCCACCATTCTACTCTGATTCTATGAGTTTGACTCTTGTACATTCCACATAAAAACGACTCAGAGAGTACTTGCCTCTTTGTGTCTGGCTTATTTCACTTAGCATAAGGTCCTCTGTGTTCATCTAAATTGGCACAAATGACAGGATCCCCGTTATTTTAAAGTTTGGGTAATCCTGTGGGGGGGCATTTTTTATCTATTCATTCATCAGTGGACACTTAGATTGTTTCCATAGTTTTGCCATTGTGAAAATGCTGCAACGAACATGTAATGCAGGTATCTCTTCAAGATACTGATTTCATTTTTTATGTAGATATCAGGTATGCTTCCATATTGTGGTATGAGGCTAATGGTTATGTGTGAGTTAGAAAAAAATATGCATTC
The DNA here is from genome assembly GCF_000327345.1 of Myotis davidii. Taxonomy (NCBI): domain Eukaryota; kingdom Metazoa; phylum Chordata; class Mammalia; order Chiroptera; family Vespertilionidae; genus Myotis; species Myotis davidii. The sequence goes on along the minus strand of NW_006298877.1, from coordinate 198,560 downwards.
ACTTGTTAAGGTTAGCCCTATGCTTATGCCTAAGCCAGTGGTTGGCAAACCGTGGCTCATGAGCCACATGTGGCTCTTTTGCCCCTTGAGTGTGGCTCTTCCACAAAATACCATGTGCGGGCGCACACGTACAGGGAACGTTGTGGAGTGAAAGAAGATGTAGTGTCGAGGATTGAGAAAGGTATGTTGAGATGGTTTGGACATATAGAGAGGATGAACGAAAGGAGATAGACGAAGCAAATATACAAGATGAGTGTGGATTGGCGAGTTGGAAGGGGTTGACCTCAGCGAACGTACCTCAATCAGATGGAGGACGTATTTAGCAAAGGCCAGCTTAGCAGTACCCTAATTAAGTTAACAACAATGTGCCTACCTATATAATTTAAGTGTAAAAAATTTGGCTCTCAAAAGAAATTTCAATCGTTGTACTGTTGATATTTGGCTCTGTTGACTAATGAGTTTGCCAACCAGTGGCCTAAGCAATTTATTTATGATGAGTCCATTTCCTTCTCTGATTGACTAGAATGCATGAAATATACTGTATAATATTTGGATTGAAGATCAGCCAAACAGAGGATAGGTTAACAGAGCCATTAATTTCAAATTAATACACACACCTATTTTAGATAGATTATATTCTATATTTACTAACAATTCAGAATATTGTTTTTCACAACAATATTGAGATTTTGAAATATTTATACTGTATTATGCTCTCAGAAATCACATTAAATGAAACTTCAGGGTCATAACCTATAAAATTACAAAATTGTAAAACAATTATGTTTATAAATAAAGATTGAGATTTAGATGAGTCTTTTCAAAATAATTTATGAAAATAAATGCTTTTTATACATTAGTCTAAGTAAAATAAACTGCCATTTACAAAATAATCATCTCAGAAAATAGCAATAGCTATATATAGTAAATATAAAGACAGCAGTCTGTAGTTCTTCCGTGCAGTACATCTAGTTAGGGAAGTTTCAACATTATAGACTTTTTTTTTTAAATATATTTTATTGATTTTTTCAGAGAGGAAGGGAGAGAGACAGAGAGTTGGAAACGTCGATGAGAGAGAAACATCGATCAGCTGCCTCCTGCACTTCTCCTACTGGGGATGTGTCCGCAACCCAGGTACATGCCCTTGACCAGAATCGAACCTGGAACCCCCCAGTCCGCAGGCCGATGCTCTATCCACTGAGCCAAACCGGTTTCGGCAACATTATAGACTTTTAATTTTCTCAGAAATTGTTTTTAGGGTCTAATACTTTTCAAATGATTTCCTTACCAGTAGTGCAGAATTAGTTTTTATTTCAAAGGAAGAAAATGATATTATCACAGAGCCATTAAATATTAGGGCAAAGATTAAAACTCAGGAGTTCCTGAGGCATCATTTTGAAATTGCTCAATTAAGTCTTTCAGAAAGAATAGTATTCACTTTCTTATAAGTAAATTAGTGCTTTATACCTATTAGGCTAGGTGTAAATAAAAAAGATAAGAATGTGGAAATTCAAAGATTGATTATGGCAGTTCATTCATATGCATTGTAAAAGATATCTACTAATTAAAGAAGCATATTTTAACACGTTAAGTGCCAAGCCTGTGTTGTCTTCCCTTTGTTTAGTCCACGATATCTGATTTCACTGATATCCAATTTTCACCAGTGACTGGTGAGGTCTGGACAGAAAATATAGTGTCAGTCACCGGTGACTGACATGGCGCTTAATGTGTTAAGAAAGCTTTAGAGATTAAGATATAGTTTATGAGACATTGCATTCAAACATATAATGTTCCAACGTGCAAAGTAAGACAAAGGTAATAGCTACATGTTACCCAATAGAAATTAAGTAAACAAACTCGGTAATTAGAGTGGGAGAAATTTAGTATTGTGAGTTATAAAGCAAAGAGATCAAAGATACTAATTACAAAATTAATTAGAGCCTTTGTTGACCTTAAATTGGTGAGCCTCAGAGAATGCTCTGAAATGTAATATGTGTTAATTGAACATTTGGGAAACTACCAATAGTAAAGTGCTTTTTTTTTTTTTTTTTTGAGTACAGCATTACTTGTAATAGGAAAATGGAGAGGTTTTATTAATGACCACCAGTAGTTAGCTGTATTATAGTTAGGTTCCTGAAATAAGGGTGTGATTACCTTTGCCTTTTCAGACTACAGTTCAAGCTTTAAAATAGATTTCAGAACAAAAGAGTAATGTAAAACAACAATTTGAAGATCTGTACCATGGAAAATATTCAATTGTATGTGTATAAGGGATACAGTAGTTTCAATGACATTCCAAGCAGAAGGAACTCTAAAAAGAGGGTATCTAACTCCATGATATCACTAAATAGTAAACGTGCCAATTTATAAAGAGTATGTACATAACCTATTGCCAATTGATAATGCCAGTTCTCTTATTGGTGTCAATCTGTTGTTAACCTGTGAAGGATATGTAGTTATACATATCTGTAAACAGATAGTTATACATAGGGAAAATGATCTAAAGTGTAATATGTCAGTAAAAAGGAGAGGATTGATACTGAATATTTAAATTTTCAATTTTTATTTAAATTGTATTTTATTTTTAAATTACGATGAAATTAAAATCCTATCCTATATAATAAAAGCCTAATATGTTAAGTGTCTGGTCATCCAGTTGTCCGTTCAACCAATCAAGCATAATATGCTAATGATATGCTAAGGCCACTCAACCGCTTGCTATGATGTGCAATGACCACCAGGAGGTAGGTACCCTGACTGGTAGGTTACCTTGCTGCTGGGGTCTGGCCGATTGGAACTGAGCGAGATGGGCCAGAAATGCCCTGGAGCCCTCCTGTGGTCCCTCCCTGGCTGGCCAACCTCCTGTGTCCCTCCCTGGTCCTGTTTGTGCACCAGTGGGGGTCCCTCAGCCTTGCCTGCACTCTCTTGCAATCCGGGACCCCTTGGAGAATGTCAGAGCGCCAGTTTTGGCATAATCCCACAGGCCAGGCCGAGGAACCCCACTGCACCGGGCCTCTAGTATTTTTATGAGAAATGAGAGTAATAGAGAAATAGATGAAGAATAAATTTCAGGACATTATTTTGGGAAATGTATTTATATAATCTATTGTTAAAAATTATAAATAGGGATATACTTTAAAAAGATAGTATTGTAATACTTATTTTACATTGCTATAAGGCATATAATTAGGGATATTGGGTATAATATACAGAAGAAATTATTTTTTCTTTTCATTATACAAGGAGTAGAAATAAGCATTATGTGTTAGTCCATACAGGTTAGAACATATCTATTCAATAATTTACAAAAAAGTTTGCTCTTTTTTCTGTGGAATTAGGAACCAGGAAACATGGACTACTGCTTCAAGATGCTGCCAAACCAGGAACAGAAAGGGACAAGTGCTACTGAAAATGTCAGAAAGCTTTTTTTACCATCTCTTTTTTAATATTTAATTTAATTATTTATTTGGGGGAATTTTCTTAAAAACTGCAGGCTCGATGCATGGATTCATACATGGGTCGGGTCCCTCGCCTGGCCGGCGATCGTGGCCAATTGGGACCAGCCCGCTGAGGGTAGGCACCGCAGGAGTTTGGCCAGCCATGGAAGGTTAGCTGTGGGAGCTCACCGACCACCAGAGGGCAGCTCCTGCATTGAGTGTCTTCCCCTTCATGGTCATTGCATCATCATTGTGACTGGTCAACCGGTCATTCGGTCCACCAGTCCTAACGGTCGCTTGGGCTTTTATATATATAGATATATTTATTGGGGTTACATTGGTTAATGCAATTATATACAATTCTATAACACATCATCTGTACATTGTACTGTGTGTTTATCATCCAAGTCTAGTCTCCTTCTGTCATCATTTCTTCCTGCTCCAACCCTTTTCCCCTGGTAATCATCATACTATTGTCTGTCTATGAGTTTTGTTAGTTTTTTTCAATGTATTTCATCCATCTTCCAAGCCCCTCTTCACTCTGACAGCTATTGGTCTTTTCTCTGTAGGGATTTTGTTTTAAAAAATCTTTATTGTTGAAAGTTTTATAGATGTTCCCTTCCCGCCCATTGACCACCCTCCTCCCCACTCCTATCTCCTCCCCAGGCCTTCACACAATTATTGTCTGTGTCCATGGGTTATTACTACCATTTTTAAGTTGACTTTTTTTTTATTCAGCATTTATTTGCTTGCTATAAAACTGACTATTTTCCAGAGTTTTGACAAAGTTGTTTCTACCTTAAAAAATATTTATTATTGAGAGTATTACAGATGTTCCCCCTTTTTCCTACTGGCCCTCACTACCCAGTTCCCAACCCACCCCAAGCCTTCACCACTCTATTGTCTGTGTTCATTGGCAATGCATATATGTATGCAATTTCCTTGGTTCAACTTCAGGTCCCTCCATGCTGTCTTATAGGGTAATAGATCCTTCTATTTTTACAGCTGCAGAGTATTCCACAGTGTAAATGTACCACATTTTTTGCTGTTGTTGTTTGTTTGTTTGTTTTATCCATTCACCTACTGATGGGAACTTGGGCTGTTTTTAGATCTTCAGCCACTATGAAAAACAGTGGGGAGTTTCCTGAAAAAATTAAAAATGGAACTGCCATTTGACCCAGTGATCCCACTTCTAGGATTATATACTTAGATTCCTGAAATCCAAATAAGAAAGAATATATGTACCCCTATGTTCATAGCAGCATTATTTATAACTAGAGGCCTAGCGTGCAATTTAAATCGTGCGAGGAGGTGCCCCACCTCCCGCTGTGTGAGGAGACACCCCGCGGGGGGTGGGGGAGCGGGGGGCAGGACCCACACCTGACTCATGCAGTCCTGGCCACCAGGGAGTCAGGCTGGACTGATGCTGTGGGAGGCTGGAAGGGCATTTCAGGGGGCCAGGACCCCGCCTGACTTGCAGCGTCCCCCCGCCCCCCTGCCTGTGTCCGCTTTGGGGCTGCCCTAGCCACTAAGCAGGCGCCAGCAGGCACCCCTGTTTCTGTCTCTGTCTCTGCTCCGGGCCTCACCTGCGCACGCAACCTCCTCCTGTCCAGTAGTTACCCATTATGGCGTCCTGGCCTAATTTGCGTATTTCCTCATAGTTAGATAGATGATAGATAGATAGATAGATAGCTGAGATCTGGAAACAGGCCCAGTGCCCATCTGCTTGTTTTTAGATGTGTCTCTAAGGGGTCTTGAGCTTGGAATTACCTACTTGATAATTTTGCTAATGTAACTTCATTTTCCTTCGATTTTTTTTTTATTTTCCCCTGAGAATTGTCATATCATTTCTGTTTTTCTGACTGTTATTTTTTTTCATACCTTATAGCTTTTTTAATGTGTTAGCTAATTTTGAAAGAACATTTTTCATCAGTCCCATAAACAGTATTTTCTAGCATTTTTAATTTTTTTGTGTCTCCTCAAGTTCCTTGTTTTTATAATGTTTGTATGTATTTGATCTTGATGTTTTCGGCTGCTGCTTTTATATGTTCTAACTTTTCTGAACTCTAAGAAAGCATTGTGTTTAGGCAGCTATTTAAGTTTAAGAACCCCATCGTTTTCCTTTTTTAAAAAATACCGCTGATTTCTTTCCAACATTCTTGGCTTTGTTCTCCTCCCCCAATTTTGTTTGAACAATTAATTATTTCTGTACCCCATCCTCCTCAGTTTTAATATCCCTTTCAGCAGTTTTTCGCTGGTGTGGCATCTTTTCTAGCATCTACTGAAATCGTTCCTGTCCTTCTGGACATCACATATGTGATACAGATAGTTACAACTGTATTTTATGTATTTAAACTTTTTCAACAAGCATCCCCTTTTGTCTTATGGCCATAATAGACAGTAAACATTTTATCATTTACATGAAAAAAGTAAATTTCTAGCAATTGATAATGGAGAATAAAAAAACCAGATAGTTATAATTTTTCAAAAGTTAAAGTGCCGAGTATAATTACTTCATTTGTAATATTTTGAAGTAATGATCTTATGCTTATACTAGGTCACAGTATTTTATTTCTTCCACTGAAGATATTTCTTTGAAGTTAACTTCTTTATTAGGGAAATTTGTATTTTAAGTAGTTAAAGTTCAGATGGAAATAGCTGAGGAAATATTTTTTTTCCTCAAACTTTTCATTTTCTTTTGTCCTTCTGCAATTGCAGTTTTAAATATTTGACTCAAATATTTGAACTCTACTTTGTACATATATTTTGTGGATTCCTTATATTAGAGCTCAGAATTCTAAACACACAACAAACTGTTCTCTACCTTTTGCTGTGTATTTATATTTTAAAATGTCTAATATTTATGAAAACATTCTGTATTGATATTTTATTTTACTAACTTAGACACTCCCCAAATGTTAAGACCTTACATTTCTGAATTATAAGGTTCTCAACCTCATATATGTATATGTGTTACATGAATATGACTGTGTAAGTATTAATACATTACATGTAATTCTGTACTTTAAACCAGTGTATGTATTCATATACATACCCACACATATATAGCAAGCATATATGTGTACATATATATGTATGTGTATAGAAGTATACACAAATATCATAAGCATATGTAAAATATATGTGATTTGGTACATTACTGTGTTTTTCATATTTTAATGCCAATTTCTCTGTAATAACTAATGCATTAGAAAAATCAAAGCAGAAAGGTTTAGAAAAAGCCAACCAAATCACATGCTTAGTAAATGATGGGCAGGTGGATGTATTTATCTGGGTCATACATTTTGGAAGTGGCTTAAGCAAAATGAAATCATTGTACCATAACAAGAGAAAACCTAGCTGAGGTTGTAATATGCTATCCTTAACAAAGAAAAGGCCAGATCATTATGGTTTTATGCACATGCATGTATCCACGAAGCCTGTACGCTCTGTGTGCAGCACTGAATCTGGCTCTAGCAGGTGGAATGTAGAAGAAGATTATGCAGTTCTGTCAAGCTGAGGCAGTATTTCCAAAAGTTGGCTTAAGTATTTAAAAAAACTCACATTTGAAAAATACTTGAAAAAAAGGCATTTCTGTGGAATTTTTAAATGAATTTTGCCTAACAAGAATGTCAAGTGCCTGGGGACAAGGTTAATTTGCAGTTATTTTGCTATGACTCTAATTCCGAACATTTTAATCAGGAAATATTAGAACATGTCTTTCAAACTTGTCATATTTTGTTAATACCACAATCAAGCTAGAGATAGAGTGTACCCTTAGAAGATTTATGGCAACAAATTAGATCTGATATACGCAAACAAAAACATACAATAATATTGAAAATAATTGGAAACTTGCCTTCTTACCTTTCCCAGATAGGTTAACTGTATTTGAATGCACCCTTACACCTAATTGGCAAGGAAACTTCCATTTACACATATGACTTGCTTATAACTATGATTGTATTAATGATCACAAAGTTGAATTTACCTGCTACAGTATTTCTCCCATTTTTAGTAAATACATACATGATACAAGTTTTTTGTGTATTATGAGCTGATTAACATTATCATAAAATGAAAAATTGTTTGTTAAACATATATTTATACTATAAATATGTTAAGTAGTTGATTCTTACTGTTATATCTCTAGGATACAATATTTTCTAATGTGATACTTTAAATTTATTATAAGGATATATATTTATTTGATAAATTTGTATTAAATAATGCTTAAGAACACAGATCCTTCTGGACCTATGGAGATGAGATATAAAGAATTGTTAACAGGTCTGGAGCTAACATGATTATAAATAACTAGAGGTTCAGTGCACAAAATTCATGCACTGGGGGGGTGTCCCTCAGCGCAGCCTGCACCTTCTCCAATCTGGGAACCTGTGGGATCGGACATCCCTCTCACAATCCAGGACAGCTGGCTCCCAACTGCTTGCCTGCCTGCCAGCCTGATTAACCCCCCTATTCACTCCCCTGCCAGCCTGATCAATGCCTCACTGCTCCCTGCCAGCCCGATCGCCCCCAACTGCACTCCCCTGCAGGCCTGTTCGCCCCCAACTGCCCTCCCATCTTGTGTCCACATGAGGGCAGCCATCTTGTGTGTTGGAGTGATGGTCAATTTGCATATTACCGCTATTATATAGGATTATAAGTTCCATTAAGTGGTTGTACACAAAGTATTAGATGAGGGAAAAATCTTATATAACTAGAAAACTTATGCTTACTCTATAGCAGGGGTGGGCAACCTTTTTGTGAGTGCGTGCCAAAACCAGCAAAATCTCTGACTCAAAATTCTTCTGTGTGCCAACCCTAATTTTTTGAGAACATGTTACGCCTATTTAATATCTCTTATGGTGTATGTATGTGAAGAACCTTGAAGAAATAATAAAATTCATTCGAGTGACAAAAACACAGTATATGATGATGAAAAATACATTTATTTTTTAATGTATACATGTGCACTGATAGTCGGCCAGAAAATTTTATGACTCCATTTGATATTATCAGTGGGGCTTTTGCTGCTGCATCACTGATCACAGAGATTTCACATCAGGTTTATATTTCATGACCTTCAGAGATATGCACGAGCTACTACTTTCATCTGTCAGGCTACACCGATTATGAGACTTAACAAAATTCATCACTGAGAACAAAGATTCACAATTGTAAATGGAAGATTATAAGAGAGGGTTTCACGTGCCAGCAAAATTTACTGGTGTCCCATGTTTGGCACGCGTGCCAGGGGTTGCCCACCCCTGCTCTATAGTATACATGGCTTTTGAGGGAAACCTTAAAGTATAAGAAGAATGATACTCTGTTATTCCTCTCCAATAAACAAAATAGATTTTGAATGTGGTTATCTTTGAATTATACTAAAAAGGATCACATTTATATCACTTACTAGATTTTTACTTACTAAACTTCATGCAGAATTTATCACTATTTCTCATTTATTAGTAGTTTATTTCTGTTTAGGCAAACAAAAAGGTGGTATATGTTATAACAGAAAAAGTCTTTCAATTTCATTTGACGATTTGAAAAATAAATATGTATAATGCCTCTTATGTATATTCTTGCTTTATATACTTGTATATCTCAAGTAATTATAATTCCACATTTTGAATTATAATATTAGCATATGTGTAAATATACAGGAAACCTTACATAGGTGGTGTGTTTCTATGTCGAAAAATGAGTAAATTTCTTTAAAAATGTATACAAGTATTGTAGTTAAATTCTAATC